>NC_133366.1:41002257-41278775 GCF_049309525.1 Garra rufa | reverse complement strand
AAACACTAAAGGAGACATTAAATGTCTTAACTATTTCAAACTTTTGACCGATATATACCAAACATTGTTAAAATACAGAAACAAATGTATATAAAGAGAAAAAAATGCCACCCATGCCATGCTTCCTTTGGTCACATAATCAGGGGCACACAAAGATTAGAGAAATATGTCAAGACTCCTGTGTAGTTAAAGTAAGACCAGGCCATACTCTTGTTCTTCAACTTTGCTTGTTAAAACTGCAGTGGAAGCCACTAATATACCAGCAAAAGAGACGAAAGGAAACTGATAGATAGCTCTGCTGAAGGGAAGCCAAGAATGTAAGATAAAATCATAAAACCTCTCTCTTCTTTACTGACCAATCGATATGCCCAGTTCCTTCAAAGATTTATCAGGAAGAATTTGAATAGCCAGAGTTTTCCTCTTTTTTACCAGTCCCATTTTACTGTCCACTATTAACTCTTCAGCCAAGTCAATATTACAGGTGGAGTTTGAAAGTTTTTGTATGTATGTATGCAACATATAGCCTATAACATATATTCTGTCTTCTCTTTCCAGACTGTCCTGGCTACTCTCAGCTTTTGTATTAGAAAGGCTCTTGGCGGTGTTATATAGTTCATTGCCTCTTGCCAGGCTGTCAGAAGCTCAGTTTGAATCAAATATGCTAATTAAGAGAAACACAGAAGCAAAATGATTGACATATTGGCATTGATCTGTTTGAGACATCAAGACTGCTTATTTCTTAACAAAGGGAAGAAAGCTATTTGCATTGATTAGTTGGAACATTCACTGGAGCCTTTTCAGAACTAGACTTGTGACTAACAGAGGAAATAAAAGACGGTTCTATGACAGCGTGTCAAACGTACAATGACTTTCATGGAGGTCAGAAATTATTTTGCACTTTTTTGGAATTCAATCTGTTCATTGCGCACAAATTAGAATTAATAATAATGCTAATATTATTTAAAGTGCTTTTTTGGTAATATTGGTCACTTTTAAAAAAAGACATTCTACCACTTTTGCAGGGTCTCGATAAATTCCCATTAAAGCACCACCAAATACTGATCTTAACAGAAAATGTTTAAGCAGCCATGATTTCAAACATTTTTTTTTTTTTTTTTTTTTTTATAAATAGATAAAATTGCATTAAAAGGTAAAACATTTCTTATTGATGTCAAGAATACAACTTATAGTAAAATTTTGGGTCACAATTTTTGGGGGATTTGGTGATAAAGAAACAATTAGTATTATTATCAATTATATATAACAGTTGTGCTGCTTATATATATCAGTCTTCAGTGTCACATGATCCTTCAGAAATCATTCTAATATGCTGATTTATTACTTTTATTATCAGTGTTGGAAACAGTTGTGCTGCCTAATATTTTTCTTTGATGAATGAAAAGTAAAAAAGAACAACATTTATTCCAAATAGAAATCTTTTCTAACAATATAAGTCTTTACAACCACTTTTTATCAATTTAACGCATCCTTGCTGAATAAAAGTATGAATTTCTTTTACTGAAAAAAAAGTACTGACCCCAAACTTTGAACAAGGTGTTTACTGTTACAAAAGTTTTATATTTTGAATAAATGCAGTTATCTTAATGTTTTATACATCAAAGAATCCTAAAAAAAAATATCACAGGTTCCAAAAAAAATATTAAGCAGCACAACTGTCTCCAACACTGATAATAAATCAGCATATGATGAATAGAATGATTTCTGAAGGATCATTTGAAACTGTATACTGGAGTAATGATGCTGAAAATTCAGCTTTGCATCACAGGAAAAAAAATATATTTTAAAGTATATTAAAATAGAAAACCACTATTTAAAATTGCAATAACATTTCACAATATTACAGTTTTTTCTGTATTTTAATCAAATAAACACAGCCTAGATGAGCAGAAAAGTCTCCTTTAAAAACTTTTGAGTGGCATTGTATATATACATAAGATACAAAGTATATATATATTGTAGCTTTGGACACAATACACAAAGCCTCTATTGCTTTCAACATTTCATGATACACAGATGAGCAGAGGTCATTTTTTTCTCTGACAGCTTCCCTCAATTGTGATAAAAGTCTCTTGACATTGTGATGCCTACATCAACTCCACACAAACCAATGTATAGACACCAAATATTGACTACACTGTCTGAACAAACGACGTATAGATACACCGGATATTGACTATGCTGTCTGAACAAACGAACCATCAGATTTCATCGCTTGCAAAGTGACAGAGCGGACAGGCAGTCCTAAAGATCAGATTAAAAGCCCAAATCGGATTTGCGCAAAGTGTGAACAAAGCCTGTGTGACTTCAGTCTCTTATTGGACATGTTTGTTATGTGAGTGACCCATCTATCAAAGAACGAGAGACAGAGGAAAGACTTCAATTGGGTCTTATTGAATGACTTCAGCAGCGAGCGCAGGGCTGAGTGATCAAGACCAAACAAAAAGGGTACGAGACACTGTCAAAAAGAGCAAAACATGTTGTACTAGGGCAAGATCAGCAATCACAACATGCGCACACAAACCCACACATGTGCAGCCAGACAATCTGACGGCTACAGTAATGACCTCACTGTCTCACCTGTCACTTCCATCTGTCTTTCTCTCTCTCTCCCTCTCGCTTTATAACAGTCCGGCTCCTTTTCCCTTTATCACTGTCCAGATCTCTCTGCTAGCAATTCAATCTTCTCGCTGCCACCTCTGGCATCTCGGCTCTTATTTTTCCAGGAGTATTTTTCCCCCTTCCCCTCACCACCACTATGAAAGGTGTGACAACGCACTCAACAACAGGTGCGTACTCAGACAAGGTCGTGAGGGACGGAGCCTTGATTTACAACCTCTGTCTCTTCCACGTCTTTATCTGCGTGCCTCTCCTCTTCTCGCGGACTTTCCCCTCCCATCGCGATAAAAAACTGAGCTGTTGCTGTGGTGGACAGCAGGTGCGAACTGGATCAGAGAGGTATCATAAGGTAGTGAATACCAGATGAGCAAAGCAAGGACACACCTCGTGAATCACGCCGGAGAGTCCTTGCTTATGTTCCCGCAGGAGAAAAGAGCAGCAAGGACAGGGACGGAGCTTTCAGACTCTTGGGTCCCCTCCAAGTTCAAATTGAAGAGAATATCAAAGGGTGAGAAGTTTTGGATGCGCTTTGGCGGATTTGCAGCAGGATCCATTACTGCCGAAATGAAATGCTTGCAGTGTTGTTATTGTTAAAAACAACCAAAAAATGTTAACTGAAATAAAGCTGAAATAAAAATAAATATTAGGTGGAAAAACTTGCTGTTTTTTTTTTTTTTTTTTTTTTACAATTGCTAACATCTATTTGTCCATAAGCAGCACAACCTCTGTCTGTTGT
This sequence comes from Garra rufa, assembly GCF_049309525.1. Lineage (NCBI taxonomy): Eukaryota > Metazoa > Chordata > Actinopteri > Cypriniformes > Cyprinidae > Garra > Garra rufa. The sequence goes on along the minus strand of NC_133366.1, from coordinate 41,275,402 downwards.
GACCATACCATTAATGCTGATGCTACATGGACTATTTTAATGATGTCCTTGCTACCTTCTGGGCCTTGACTGTGGTACTTGTGTTGCTATCTATGCAGGGTCAGAAAGCTCTCAGATTTCATCAAAAATATCTTAAATTGTGTTCTGAAGATGAACAAAGGTCTTACGGGTTTGGAACGGAACGAGGATGAATAATAAATCACAGAATTTTCATTTTTGGGTGGACTATTCCTTTATAGTATAGGAAAGAGAGGGGTCATATGAGCCATTTTTTACTTATGTGGTCCTCAAGATAAGGGAAATGAGGCAGAAGTACAATGAAAGTATCTAAAGTAATTTCATTTTAAATTATTAGAATGTATCTATGACAAAGGGTTCTAAAATTATGGCTTCTTATTATTGCCCACAGGAAAACAGTCATATTTATTTTCTTAAAGCTAACTCAAACTTAATAAAATCAATCAAATGAAGTTTAATTTTCAGTCCTTAATTGTTTGCATTTCTGAAACAATATGTTGAACACCAACGTTTTAACCTTCCAAAAAACTGACTAAATAGAGAGTTTGCTGAGTAAAATTAAATAAAAACTGAATTAGAATGAAGGAATAAATGTCACTGCAACTAGTAAACATTTTAGTCAAAAGATTCTAGGCATGGTAACTTTTCTGCAATGTCAAACAGATCATTAGGGACTACAGGTGGAAAGATATATTTTAATTATAATGTGATGAAAAACACTTCTGGTTCTCAGAGAATGATTTGGTGCACTTTTACAGGTGGTGGGTCAACTTACCCCACTCTCCCCTAAAGCTATTCTATCTACTTCTGCAACAACAGCAGCTTGAGGCTATATCTACATCAATCTGGATACATTTAATAATGATGTTTTTATTTTAAAACACCCTCCGTCCACTTTATCATTTTCAAGTGTTTTTCAAAAGATTCATCCACACCCAGAGAAGGATTTGGTGCACTTGTACACTGTCCCTATTAAATAAACTACAAATAATATGTATATATAAACTAAACAAGTTGCGTAATATCACATTACAATACCAGATTATACTTTACCAGATTTAACTAACCTTCAGTGCCATATGGTGGGGTAAGTTAAAGTGTTGGCTCAATTTACCCCACAGCATTTGGCTCACTTTGCCCCATAACTGGCATTTTGGAAAAAAACTAGCTAGCTTACCAATTCAGACTAATTTTTAGCTAAATAAATAAATTGCATGGTTTTATATGTTGTTAAATCACCTATATGCATCAGAAATATTTTTAGACCTGGATAAATTTGCTTTGATGTAACAGCCATTACATCTGTTCTGTTCTAAAATTGTACTTTGTCAAGCCAAAAACAGTTTTTAAAGTAAATGTGTGCCTTCCACTCCTCCCACGCTTTTCTCCTTTTCATAGTCTGGCATAAATTATGTGTGATTCCAAAAAACAAAGTAAAAGTGTACAGATGCCAAGATACAGGGGGTGGGTCAACTTACCCCACTCTCCCCTAAAGCTATTATATCTACTTCTGCAACAACAGCAGCTTGAGGTTACATCTACATTAATCCGAATACATTTGATAATGATGTTTTCATTTTAAAGCACTCTCCGTCAGCTTTATCATTTTCAAACGTTTTTCAAAAGTTTCATCCACACTGGAAACATTAAATTTGCCTTACTGCACATGTGTAAAACCTCATGAAACTCGCTGAGATGATACAGACGGAACAGACGTATTAAGTTTTCATGCAATTTTCGGCAGGATAATTTTATATACAGAAACATCTCATCATTCACTGACACGTCCAAGTCATGCTCACTCACTATTATATGTTTGGTCTAAAACACAACTGCCCTTATGTTTTGCCGCAGGACAGGAATTGAGTAAACTGTCTGTCATATTTGTAGAAATGTATATGAAAAGTGTACAAAGTAACAAATCTTTAGCAACAGTTTGAAAGTAAATAGGCACAATACTGGTATAAACAAAGGTATCTATTGGTACAACATGCGTCACATGACTAAACATGTTTTCAAAAGCCTACATTTTCACAGTCCATACTACTACGTGAAGATGCCGTTTTCAGATTTCTCCACTTTGGAAAGCGTTTTCAAAAAGCTCAGCTTTCCTTGACTAAAACATTGTCTCAGTGTGAACAGAAGGCCAAAATTGAGAGAAAAAGATGCATTTTCAAATGAAAATATATTAGTGTTGGCAAGGCATAAAAGAGCCGCTAAGTTTTTGTTTTTTTAAAAATGAGTGATCATTGAGAAACAGCTGATTGCACTGTGTTGTAAAAAAAACAAAACAGCATATGTTAGTTAGGTATGTTTTAAAGCATGGAAGCTGGTTTCAGCTGGTCCTCAGTTGGACATGAGCTGGTTTAAACTCATGCCCAACCAAGGGCCAACTTTAACCAGCTCAAACCAGCTGTCTTGCTTCAAACATACCTAACCAGCATACTGTATGCTGTTTTTTTCAGCAGGGCAGTCATAATCTGAGACATAGCCAGGTGTTGAAGTCTTTCCATTACATGGACATGCACAATAAAACGGCACTCTCTGGATTGATTTTGTTCAAAACAACACAGAACAACACAGAAAACCAGAAAAAGGAGGAAAATGTCTGTACGAGGGAGAGTTGGATGAGGAAGAGGACTAGTTGGACCAGGACAAGGGAGAGTCCCTAAAACAAAGAGCACCTTTTTTGTTTTAAGATGACCTCCATCAACAACTAATGCCAGAAGCAGAAAGAGATCGGGTGAGAGGAAACACGCAGATATTGTGATTGCATGGGGCAATGAAGCATTCCACCATTCACATGCAATTGCAAACAGGTTTGCAGCCTTTCCAAGAATCATTTTGCCTTTTTCTTCCTCCATACTCTCTTTTCGTCAACCCCATTGAGGATTTTTTTTTTCTGCCTGGAGGTAGAAAGTCTATGATCATCAGCCACATGATCAAATGCCCCTCCTGGAGGCAATGGATGCTGGCTGCAGAGACATCTCAGCTGAAGACTGCTGAATAACCCTGTTGTACCTGGTTAGGTAAGTTTTGAAGCATGGCTGCTGGTTTGAGCTAGTTTAAGCTGGTCCTTAGCTGGTCATGTGCTGGTCCTAAGCTGGTTCTACACTCTTAAAAATAAAGGTGCTTCAAAAGGTTCTTCAAGCGATGCCATAGAAGAACCATTTTTGGTTCCACAAAGAACCATTCAGTCAAAGGTTCTTTAAAGAACCATCTCTTTCTTGCCTTTTTATAATCTTAAGAACAGTATTTTGCCACAAAGAACCTTTTGTGAAACAGAAGGTTTGAATGTTAAAGGTTCTGTATGGAACCATTTGGACAAAAAGTTTCTTCTATGGCATCGTGAAGCACCTTTATTTTTAAGAGTGTAAGCAACTAGCTCCTTCTTAGGACCAGTTTCCGACTAGCACATAACCAGCTTAAACCAGCTCATGGCCAGCTTAAACCAGTTTAAACCAGCAGCCATGCTTTAAAACATACCTAAACAGCATATGCAGTTTTTTTTTTTTTTTTCAACAGGGAAGGCATGCTAAGCGTTTCTATTCAAAGTGCATAGAGAGACAATATAAGATGTGATATGTACTGTTGACTCCTTCACTATGTTGTAAACTATCTAAAATGAATCCACACAAAATATGCTAGTGTTTTGAAAGAATGATTAGCTATTGCATCAGAAGTGCAGTGTTTTGATAGAGTTAGTGTATATTGAAAACGTTTTTTGCATTTTGAAATGTAGAGTCAGTATTTATTGCACAAAATGTGGTTTGGGGCATGCAGAAAATATTGCTAATTGATGTATGTGTGTTGCTGTGCTAAAAGTTTAGAAGAAGTACTTTAAGTAGTAAGCTCAGACATTATTGACAAACAGTGGTCTGCTTGGGTTGATCTCCAGGATGTTTAGTCTGGGAAATGTTCCTGACTTTAGTCTAACAAATCATTCTCTCTGCATGGCTGCAACAATATGTCAACAAAAATGTGCTGCTTACATAGAGAGTGATATTAAAACTTCAAAGTGTGTGTATGAGTTGCCAAGCCACACACACACACTGACATAAAGGTTATCCCTAATCCTCTGATCCTGGTTTATACATTATCAAATATAGCCATGAATGTCAGACAAGTTGGCTGCATAACATCTAAACAACATCAAAATAAGTCTGGAGGTGTTTATAGTTTTATTTTTATAAATCATTTGCCAGAAATGATTAGGAGCTATCTCATAAGATCCTGTTAAAACATTTTAAATTCACACATAGAGATTTAGAGGAAGGCCTCGTCAGCTCTGCGAAACGGAAACGGATTAGAAAAGCATTTGGATGCTTATTAAGATCCGAGAGATGGGGTTTAGATTCAGACAAGTAATTCGAGAGCCATTTTGACGCATTGGGGGCAGAATTAAAAGAAAGTAGGGAGCAGAAGCTTTTCCTTTTTTCCTCTCTGAAATCTCACTTTCTGCAACAAGTTCAGGCTCCAGGGAAATAAAAGAGGGATGTGTTGTGAATGAAAAACGGAAAAAAATAGCTGATAAAAAGCAGAGGTGGCATCAAATCAAATCAAATCTCTCTGCCAGCTGCTCTTTCGTCCTTAAATCATCTCTCTCTGGAGAAGACTGGCATCAGGCACTGTCTGCAGTGCTTGGAAATAACTGACTAAAAGTTGTGATGCAACTAACTTCGTTGTGACATCTGCTTTAAAATAGTGTAGCTTTTACAGTAACAAGCTGTTTACACCAACAAGCAATGAAAGGCTATCAAACAATCAGCATATTTTAGCCCTGAAGCCCTGATTCATTCAAGTGAATCAATTTGCTCAGACAATTCATGTAAATTAACAGCCTGAATAAAATACACTGTTCTTACTCCCTGTAGTGTGTAGCCTGCTATGTTTTAAACTAGGGTGTTTCTGTTGTATTTAGTGCTGTTATTGTCAACTAAAATGAAACTATTAAAAATAAATATTAGATTAAAATCTTAAAGCTTAACATTTGACCAAAATTTGGAACTTTGGCAAAGTTTAACTACTATAAATTCACTGAAACTAAAACATAAATAAAAATGAATCAAAGCTAAAATATAATGAAATGCTAAAAATGACTAAAATATTGTATTAAAATATACTATGATAGCATACAAATAATATTATAAAACACTGGCTGTAAAGCGTAATATAAGTTTGGACACACAAATACAGCCACCTAATTGAAATGTTGCTTTTATTATTATTTATAAAAACATGGGAAACAGGGAAGGTTCATTCACTTTTCTAATTTGAAAAGACAAAGATTATCTGAGAAAATACTTCAAGTTGCATACAGCTTACAAGGAAAAAAACAAACCCTGAGTAAAATTGTTTCTACAACTTTTTTTCTAGATTTGCAATAACATGATGACAGAAATTAATTAAAACTACTTTTTGAAGAACAATCCCTTTAAGCTTGTAGCTTGGCAAGCTATAGTTTCAAAGAAACTACTTTACTACTGTTTATGCATTCACAGGAAGAGGGAAGAGCACAGCAAGAGGACTTGCAAACAAATGCAGTGCAGAAAATGTGGTTAATTTACATTTGCATTTACATATATCCTGTTTTAAAAGAAAAGATGATTTAAAGAGAAAGAAAAGTATGTGATAAATGTGCTGTTGGACCATAACCACACTTTCAGAAAGGTTAAAAGTTCTGCCTAGAATGTGCCTGCAGAGCTTCTTTAGTCACGCAGCATTTTAGAATTTCAAGCGTAAAAAAGAAACTAGTTAAAAAGAGAATTAAACAAATGGATCATCTTCAATTTGATAGATGGCAAACGTGTTTTACAGCTTTACGTTTATAGGACTGGGACAGATGGTCGTCTTACTGCCTGCCCTCCCCCCCTTCAGGGGGCTGTTTTCCACCACAATTGTATGCTTTTGCAGTTTTAAGAGCGTGCTGTTTAAAAACCTTGAGACGTGCTGGGTTGTTTATCTGGGGAACATTCATTAAAAGCTCAGTGCTTTTATCTAAATCTTCAAGTTCAAATTAGAAGAGTGCCGTTTCTTTCCCGCCACACTTTAGCTGTGAGCAGAGTGGTGCTCCACTTCTGAGGTCTCTGTTGTTGGCGTCTGAGGGGCAAGAGTATTAGTCATTACAGATATGGGGGCAAATATTTCATACGCTAATATAACGAGCAAACAAGGCCCATTTCCATCCTGTGGTTTGAAGTAACATGAGTCAGAGTCTCAAAGTACTTCCCATAATCCCTTCGCAGTTTACAAAGAAGCACGTCATGTCCCTCATGACATTGGGCTGAATTTATGGTCTAAAATAGGTGCCAGACAAACAAAGAGTTGGATTGTTGGGCACATTTTGAAGGTGAACAAAATGACCTCGTTCATCTTCTAGAAAGTCTTCTACAAAATGGTTAATCCAAAAGCATGAATGTGTCAGAGAGCAAGAGTGGCGAGACCCAAGCAACAGACAGATCTTGAAAGAGGAAGGAGAACAAAGAGCTGAAGGTATTTTATGTTTTAGCATGCACATCAAAACTGCAATTCTCTTGAGATAAAAGAGAGGTATTGGCTGAGCTGAGAGTTGTTGACCTTTGGAGCTGAGGTGCAGGAGAGGTAATGATGCAGGCCTATTAAACCATCTTCTCATGTACTTGGACAAGGGTATTTGGTACAATAACTGCATACACACACAGGGGGAAAAGCACAACATAAAAGAAATAGACCCAAAAATAAAAGTCCTGTCATCATTGACTTGCCCTCATGTCATTCCAAAACTGTATGGCTTCTGTGGTGCACAAAGATATTTTAGAAAACATTAAGGTCCAAATTATATTGGACATTTGGACCCCAAAAGCTATATCTTCTTTTATGTTGCACAGAAGAAAGAAAAGCATAAAGGTTTGGAGAAAAAACTAAGATGAGTATAAAGTCTAGGGTTCTCATTTTTCTCTAAATTACACATTTCAATCTCAATGATAACATTTACATGCACTTCATTTTCTGATTGAGGTCCATATTCTGAATTTTATTATTATTATTATTTAAAAGGACAATTATGTGTTAATTTCCTTTTACATGAAATTCCAATATCTGTATTTTAGTTATTTTCAACACTTATTTAATCAATCATTTATGCCATAGCACTTTAAAAAAAAAATAATTAATACTTTTTTTCAGCAAAGTTGCAATTGATCAAAATTGACAGTAAAGACATTTAAGATTTTTATATCAAATAAACGCTGCTGTATGTGACCCTGCACCACAAAACCAGTATTAAGTAGCATGGGTATATTTGTAGCAATAGCCAAAAATACATTGTCAAAATTATACATTTTTCTTTTATGCCAAAAATCATTAGGAGTAAGGACCATGTTTCATGAAGATATTTTGTAAATTTGCTACTTGTTAATATAGCAAAACTTAATTTTTGATTAGTAATATGCATTGCTAAGAACTTTATTTGTACAACATTTAAAGGTGATTTTCTCAGTATTTAGATTGTTTGCACCCTCAGATTCCTGATTTTCAAACAGTTGTATCTCTGCCAAATATTGTCCTATCCTAACAAACCATGTATCAATTAAATCATCAATGGGCTTATTTATTCAGCTTTCAGATGATGTATAAATCTCAATTTAAAAAAATTGACCCTTATGACTGGATTTGTGGTCGATTGTCACATGTGAGCTTTCCATTCATCAAAAAAGTATCATGTTTTACAAAAATACCTGAAAATTGATCATAATAAGAAATGAAGACTTCAGATGCAAAAACCTTTTGAAATCATTCTTTCAAATTAGCTTTTTATCAGGCTCCTGTGAAAATAATATTAAAAAGTTAAAAAGAACAGCATTTATGTAAAATAGAAATATTTTCTAACAATATACTCTACCGTTCAAAAGTTTGTGGTCAGTATTTTTTTATACTCTCTTATTTTGAAAGAAATTAATACTTTTATTCAGCAAGGATGTGTTAAACTGAAAAAAAGTGACAGCAAAGAGTAAATTTGAATAAATGCTTTTCTTTTTCTTTTTATTCATTAAAGAATGCTGAAAAAAGCATCACAGGTTCCAAAAATATATATGTTGCTAACAAAGATAATTCTAATAATAAATCAGCATATTATAATGATTTATGAAGGATCACGTGATACTTAAAGGGGTCATCGGATGCAAAACTAGCTTTTTCATGTTGTTTGAACATTAATGTGTGTTGGCAGTACACAACCACCCTACAATGATAAAAATCCACCCAGTGGTATTTTTTTCATCTTTAAAGGTGCCATAGAATGGAAAACTGAATTTACCTTGGCATAGTTAAATAATAACATTTCAGTACATGGACATGACATACCATGAGTCTCAAACACCATCGTTTCCTCCTTCTTATATAAATCTAGTATTTGCAAAAGACCACCGAAAAACAGGTCAATTCCAACATATACCCGACTGTTACGAAACTTTCCCGAGATCGTTAATAGTTACGCCTCCAACATTTGCATCGCCCAATCATCGGTAACGTCAGTGCATCAGTTAAACAACGTGAGTCACTCAAGGGACACAGTTAGCTTAATGCTAGCGCTAGCCTGTTACATTGTTATACATAGGACTTCACTTACCACATAAACAGAGAGATGACTGCGCTGATGATGGTGAATGATGGAGAAATAACTGCGTTGATGATGGCGAATGATTTACAGATCTGGAGAATCACTGAGGAGCAGCTCAACTTGTGTGGTAAGAATCACTCCCTCTGCGTTGTAACTTTACACAGAGCACATGCGATCACAGTAATGAAACTAAAATATTGGCGATTCAAAACGGCAGATTCAACAAACCGCATATTAAAAGCGGCTAGAGCTCCTAATTAAATATATATTTTTATCCATGTGCAAGCTATTGAGCTCTGTGAAACAGCCAATCAGAGCAGAGCTCATTAATATTCATGAAGCTTCCAAATAACAGAGCATTTCATTCTAGGGGCAAATTCTAGGGTTGTAAATGGACCTGTAAAACCATTTCTGGAGATTTTTTTGCCCTTTCCTATGCCAAATACCTTCTATGTAGATATCAGAGAACAATTTAAAATATTCTCTCAATGCATTCTATGGCACCTTTAAAAGTAATATCCCCTTTTTAAAATCAGTTCATTCTCAGCTTCTTGTCGTTGTGACGAAACACAGTTTATTGACATGAGCGCCTTACCTTAGACCCGCCCTCACCGAACTGAAACAGTCCGAATACGATCGCCATTGTGTGAGTCAGGTGCAGAGGAAGACTCTAATTAAACGATTGAGGTGTTCTGTTGTTGGATGTAATAATGAACATTGCAGTCGTCATTTATTCCCGACATCTGAGCCGCTTAAGAGGCAAAGGACAACGTTACTTTCGTTTTTAAAAGAAAAGCGTCGATCCCGATCTACATATGTGTCTATGTTCGTGTGAATCATTCGTGATGCAGCTTCACTCACAGCAGAAGTGAGTATAAGGGGTTTTTATGCATCTTTGCAAATGGCCTTTCTTAATAATGTGCCGATAAACACAGCTAAATGCAGCTAAACGCAGCTAACTGCGGCTAAAGTAAACATTAACATGGTTCTTTCTATGGCATCGCTGTGAAGAACCTTTATTTTTAAGAGTGTATGCCAGGTGTCTTATTTTCGAGAAAACTGCCAATATACTGCTGGGTATGCTAATCATGTTCATATGTTTACATGATGTTTACATAATCCAAATATGACCATATACCAAATAATATCAGAATATATATGTGCATGTCAATGCAGTTGCTGAGTTTCCCACATTCTCTCTGCCTTCTGAATCTCAATCCACACACACACAACCATAAAACAGAACAAAAGCTTCCGGCCACAGAACACTCCACAGTGTTTTCTGTCTCACAGTGCTGTGCACAGTATCGCTTCCATTAGTTGACTCTCGCAGGCCTGAACAGAGCAGCACAGCCTGTAGCCCTGACGAGAGCAGGAAGATCGAACCGAAAGTATTGCATGTGCAATCATGAAAATAGCTTTATGGCAAGCAGCGAGCGAGAGACAGACACCTACCAACACGCCTAGCCAGAAACAGACATCGCATAAGACTCCATCTAGAGAAGTGATGAATTCTCACACATCTAACTGATGATGGTGTGTGACTGCGAGAGTGGGTCACAGGGGATTACCGAGAGACGGGAGCCGGGCTGCTGGGGATTGAGAGAGCGAGAACTGCACTGTCAAGAAGAGCGAGGTGTCGGTAATCGACAGCCTCCTGCACACGCACACAAACGGCCGCGTGAACACGCGCGCACATCCATACGTCTCTCTAGATGCTCCTTTTCCCATAAGCTGACGATGGGAAATACAATCTTCACAGAGAAATGCAATCTACTCTGCCTCATCTTCTCATACTCATGCACACACACATACACACACACACAGCCGCTTTCCGCCCCTAAGAGCAGTACTGTTTCTGTCTATTCATGTGTACTGTCTGCAGATCATAATGACCAGATCTTCACTGCATTGATTCAACGCTGCACCAGCTTTTCATTCATGCAAGGTCATTTCTGTTTCTTTCATGCACAGACACATAATGCTCTTATATTGGTTATATCATTCCATTTTCATTTGCCACCAAAGAAGGTAATTAGGGGTTCACTGAGACTCTGACTGCCACTGTGTCAAATAATAACTGTGTGTGCGTATAAAGCAGGATTAAAAAATTAGTTCACCCAAAAATTAAAATTTAGCTGTAAATTACTCACTCTCATGTCTGGTAACATTGTAATCTGTGGAATCCCAAATAAGGAGATATTTTGAGTAACATTCTGGGGTCCCTATTTTCCATGCAATTACAAAGAATAGGGAGTGGTAAAAAAGTGAATGTACTGAACATAAACAGGAGCCTTATAAAAATTGAAAAGAAAAAGAAATTCAAAAAAAACATCTCAGACGGACTTTTTTTTTTTTTTTTTGCATCTAAAGTCTTCAAATGTTTCTTGAAGCACCAAATTAGCACATTAGAATGATTTCTAAAGGATCATGCTTGCGGAAAATTCAGCTTTGCCATCACATAAATATACTTAAAGTACTAGAAACAATTTTTTAACTTGCAATAATATTTCAAAATATGACTGTATTTATTGGATTTCTGATTAAATAAATAGCTTACAGAAGCTTATTTCAAGACAAAACTCCTGATGCTTCTGGCCATGATGCATGATTTTTACATTTTAAAACATTTACTAATTAATGTATCTAATATGTGACCCTGGACCACAAAACCAGTCTTAAGTACCACAAGTATATTTGTAGCAATATCAATACATTGCAATACATTTTTTAATGCAAAAAATCATTAGGATTTTAAGTAAAGATCATGTTCCATGAAGATATTTTGTAAATTTCCTACCGTAAACATATCAAAACTTAATTTTTGATAAGTAATATGCTTTGCTAAGAACTTAATTTGGACAACTTTGACAACTTGATTTTTTTGCACCCTTAGATTGCAGATTTTCAAATAGTCTCCATACAAACCATACAACAATGGAAAGCTTACTTATTTAGCTTTCAGATGATGTATACTCCCTATTGGGGCAGTAGGCCGGTCGTGGCCTACACTCTTAAAAATAAAGGTGCTTTAAAAGGTTCTTTACAGCGATGCCATAGAAGAACCATTTTTTGTTCCACAAAGAACCATTCAGTTAAAGGTTCTTTAAAGAACCATCTCTTTCTTACCTTTTTATAATCTAAAGAACCTTCTTTCGCCACAAGGAACATTTTGTGACATGTTGTGTTCTTTATGGAACCATTAAGACAAAAAAGGTTCTTCTATGGCATCATGAAGCATCTTTATTTTTAAGAGTGTAATGGTTAGAGAGTTAGAGTAGAATAGTTAGAGACTTGTAACCCGAAGGTTGCGGGTTCGAATCTCATGTCCAGCAGGGATTGTAGGTGGGGGGAGTGTTCACGGTGTGGGTGTTCACTACTGTGTGTGTGCGCTTGGATGGGTTAAATGCAGAGCACAAATTCTGATTATGGGTCACCAAACCTGGCCACATGTCACATCTTTTCCTTTCCTTTCCTTTTTCATTGTAATTGCATGGAAAAGAGGGCCCCCAGAATGTTACTCCAAATGTCTCCTTATTTGGGATTCCACAGATTACAATGTCAGCATGACATGAGAGTGAGTAATTTACAGCAAAATTTAAATGTTTGGGTGAACTAGTTTTTTAATCCTGCTTTTTACACTCACAGAAATGATTCATGGCAGAGTTAGTTTTTATGCATTTACATCTATTTGATTTTATTTAAAAACTCATATTTTTAAAATCTATACATTAAAAGTAAATATACTATAAAAGATTTAATCAATTATACAACTTATTTAATGCAATTAGTTAATATTTATTAACACTGTTTAAATAATAAGAGTTATAAGACAAACAAGATTCTGTTATTTAAAGTTTATGTGATTGGTTTTCATCAAAGTTATGAAAATCAATCAATTCGGAAACAGGAAACGATGTCACTTTCGCTGGACACGAGCCCTCGGGATATTGTGGGAATCAGTTAAACACATGTTGGTAAGTAATCCGAAACATCCTTTGTTGTATTGCTCCTGTTGTAATAATGCATTTTATTTAGCATCGAATGTATATCATATTAATCCATTTATGATAAGTTTTGTAGTTTGTGATTTTTAAACGGTTTTATCGTACGTCGTTTTACCGGAGAATGTTGATGCCCGTTAGCATCATAACTTCAGCTAGCTTGGCCAAACAACTTTAAAATGCATCAAATTAACCCATTGCTGTCGGTTTTTATGTTTGTGAAAATAAAAAGTAATGAATTCGAAGTCAAGAATTGTCACTGTAATATGTTAGCTAATGTTTGCTGTTTTAACGTTAGTTAGATTACAGAGTTGAATGAAGCTACTTATTTTTATGTTCTTTTCCCCCCCCAGAAACTTAACGTTAACTCCTGTGGCAATTTCTTAGTTTTCCTCTCGCCGTGTTCTTACCTCCACGTGGCAACATCGATTTTTGTAAGTATAACTTAAAAGATGTACACGTTAAAATGTAGAACATATTAAATTAATGTTTTAATTAATTGTTCAGTAAATGTAATGTAAAATAGATTTTCAATATAATACTGAAATGTTTGGAGTAAAACGTGAAGCATTTAATTTACAATATAAAATAATTATGCCTACAATGTTTGATATAAGAATAGGTTGAAAATGTGTTTTTTTTTTCCAGATATTTTTTTACATTATACAATTGAACAAGAGCTACCTTGTACGTTTGGAGCATCATTAATGTTGTTAAACTCTAACAAAATACTAAAGTGAAAATGCAGCTAAGTTCACAAATAACCTAATAGTTGTTTTTGTGTTTGTGGCCCTGATGAATAACGTACGTGTTTTTCCGTTTTTTTTTTTTTTTTAATCTGACCTCTGATGTTTGTGAGCTTTACTGAGGTACCTAGCAAAAACTCAATTTTACCAAGATGTTTTACCTAATTTGTAGTATAAATATCTTATTACACTTGCATACAAATTGATTAAAAATGATATAAAACAATATCAGTGTTATTGAAACTTGTTTTAAGCCTTTCATACTTTAAAGCCTTGTATATAGAATAATAAAACTAAACAACAATTAAAATTAACTGAAATCAACAGAAGTTAATAGTCTGATAGAAAGATGTGACAATCATCTTATTTTAACAAGACTGAAAATGGGTTTCCATAACAAATAAACTTTATAAGATTGTTAGATTTTGCAGTGTAAAACAAGTTGATTGGTGTGGTCAAGAAGAGAAATGTCTTTGAATTTATTGACTTTAACAGATTGTTTTTTTCCCCCAGAATGAAAATATCAATGTGAGGCGAGATTGAGGTAGATGCTCAGACAGCTCATAACACAATGAAGACCTGGACACACTTGTTAAAGAATATGTGGTATGTATCAGTATAGTGTGCCAGTAAATATTTCCATCTAGATAATATGGGGTGTTCATGAGAATGGAATGGACATGAGGACACATTGACCATCAGTATTTCAACATTGAGTCCATTGAGTTGTTTTGAATTAAAAAAAAATCATGCAAGGTAAATGGTGGTAGAGCTGTCACTCTGAGGGAATTAAATCCGGTTGGTCCAGAGGAACCTGAAGATGAAGTTGTCCGGGTTTTGCCACCCACATGCCCCTTCTCCACCAAAAACAACAATCCTCACCTAAACAACAAGGTGAGGACACAGACATTTCCTAGTGCTCTTGAACCAGTGATTTTACTGCCTTGGTATGATTTTGTAAATGTTTAGTAAGAAATGCCTTGTATCACCAGGATGCATGTTCTGGACTGTCTGCTTACGAACTCAAGCGCCTTGAGAACATTGCACAGAAGGAAGCCTTCTTGTCATCTCTGAAGATATGGCAAGTATGTATACATTTTAGTAAAGGACTAATCAGCTGTTTTCACTTGCCCTCCCCTACCTCAGTCTCCACCCTACTCTCCTCTTTAGCCCTATTTGGACGGGACTAGTTTTCCAAACGACGTTTGAGTTAGAATTTTTTTCAGCCGATATCTGTCATTTCATGTCATTTCAGTCCCGTCCGAATAAGGCTTTAGTCTGTTTTTCTCTCCCTCCTTCTCTTTCACTGTTGTCCCCCACTGTACTGTCCTTCTCTCCTTCTTTCTTTCTCTTGTATTCGCTTGTTATCTTACAGGTGTAACTTCACATTTAAAAAAAAATGTAAAATTTGATTTTGGTAGGTTCTTGTATTTTTCAACAATGTAGTTTACAAAAATATTGTAATTTCTGTCTTTATCCATTTGCACACATTTTAGTATAATTATGGTTGCTGTCTATACAGAAAAACAAGGAGATAATTATTCTCATCTCTCTCTCTCTCTCTCTGTCTAAAGGCAGCGGAGGATCTGAGGCAGTCAGTGAAGCCAAAGCCCAATGTCAAAAAGTAAATAAAGCAGTACAATTAAAAGCATGAATCTTTTTACTTTTGGGGATGATGGATGAGGAGTAAGCTCTAGCGTTTTATGTAATGATATGTGCTTTATAGCAGTAAGTGACATCATGGTGCACCTATGGCTTATTAGAGTAATTTCATTTGAAGAAACCACTTCATCAGGGAGTTAGAAGATGGAAGAATTAAAGGGATAGTTCACCCAAAAATGAAAAGTTTGTCATCAATTACTCACCTTTGTGTTGTTCCAAAACCATATCACCTCCATTCATCTTCAGAACACAAGTTAAGATATATTGGATTTAATCTTGAGAGCTTTCCGATCCTCCCATAGACATCACTGAAAATGCACATTCAAAGTCCACAAACATGTTGTTATATTCATTTTTTTCAGCCAAAAAGTGTTCTTGTTGCTTTATCGTGTTCAAATTGAGTGATCTATGTCACATGGACTACATTAACTACGTTTTTATTAGGTTTGTGTAATTTGAATGGGCACTTTTAGTGGTGTCTATGGGAGGATCAGATCCAAAATATCTTAATTTGTTTTCTGAAGATAAACGGAGGTGATATGGATTCGGAATAACATGAGGGTGATTAAAATTTTTATTTTTGGGTGAACTATCCTGTTAAGGTTCAGGCTTGATGGACATATTATACTCCTGACTTGATTGTCAGATTATAAATTGTTACATTGGCAGAAAGGTGCACAGCATTCATGAGAAGCGTCTCCATTTTTAGTTACCTTTTTTTAACTGCATTTTTTGTGGCAGGTCAACAGCTTCATTGGCAGAAAAATCTCTGCAGTCTACCCGGAAATCCCTCCGTTCTAAAGCACAAAACCTTACCCCAAGTGAAAGGTTGATCCATAATAAAGTAAGAACAAGACTAATACTGGGATAATTTTCAGATATAATATTGTTGTTGTTACATTAATAGGAAATTGCACAACTGGAGATAAAAATGCATTTTGTTGTTAACATATTATCCACAGCCTTGTGACTTTTTTTTTTCAGGCTTTTAGGGGGTGATCAGGTCTTAAGGTCATTGTCCTTAACTTGCATCCATTCCATTCTCATGAAAGCATATATTCTGTCTGCTTTAATGAAAAGATGTATATGTATATGTGAGTGTGTGTGCGTGCGTGCGTGTGTGTGTGTGATATTATATTTTAAGTGTGTGTTTGTACATTCCAGGACATTGAATCCAGAGAGGCAGAGGAAGACATGGCAGTAAAGACCATGGGCATCTACACCGTACAATCAGTGGATCAAGGTCAGGGTGACGGACGCTTTACTGATGTCCGTGTTGTGCTGGAAGGTGTGGAGGTTCTTCACAACCTGCAGAGTGTCACTCATGCATGTATTATGTTGTATGGCCTGATCTACGCGCTCAATTTGAGCTACCCAAAAAGCCTGAAATGTACATTTGAGGTGTACCAGAAAATCCTGATGGACCTGGACTCAACCAAACTTACCCCGAAAGTACAGACACTGAAACTAAAATTGCTCCAGTGATTCAGCTTTGCAATAATAAACTTATACAGCCCCTACCCATTTTTTTTTTTTTTTTTTTTTTGTGTAGCAACTGAAAAAGGATCTCATACAGTTTTATTTTTTTATTTATTTATTTCTTGGGTGTCCAAGCAGTGTGATGTTCGAGTGGTGCTGTGTAAGTGGATTCATGGTTTCCCAAATGTTTGTTTCAAACACAAATATAAATAAATCTGGAAATCTGGAAATTGGTCTAACTCTATTTTTTTTATTAGATGGGGAAACAATTGCATAAATGTGGTGCATTGTTTAAGTTGGTTTAGTACAGAAGGAAGAATTAAACATGATTCAAATAAATGATTCAAATAAAAATCTTTTAGTTACCCTGATTTAGTTATTATGCAATTTATACAATAAACTTTATGTATTTTAAATAAA
The DNA here is from genome assembly GCF_049309525.1 of Garra rufa. Taxonomy (NCBI): domain Eukaryota; kingdom Metazoa; phylum Chordata; class Actinopteri; order Cypriniformes; family Cyprinidae; genus Garra; species Garra rufa. The sequence continues at coordinate 41,258,477 of NC_133366.1, read as the reverse complement.
TAAACTTTTTATTATTAATTTAGAATAATTACACTTTACATAAACTAATTACATAAATCTGAGGATTATGCGTTTAAAATAAATAGATTTTATTATACTAATGAAAATAAATAGTATAAAGTTTATTTGGTAGATTTGTGTTAAAATTATGAAAAAAATATAAATGGGAATTTGTCATTTAATAAAATTACATAAATCTTAAATTTTGGGTGAAATATTTCTGTGAGTGTACGCACACACAGCTATTGTTTGACACAGTGGCAGTCAGAGTCTCAGTGAACCTCTAATTATTTGCTTTGGTGGCAAATGTAAATGGAATAAATGTGTGTGTGTTGTCTGTGTTTGAGCGTTACAATCACTAGATTTCAGTCTGTTTCTCAAATAACCATACCTTCAGAGCAAATATAGTGCTTACATATACTGTGAATAATTCATATGAACCACTTTTATGGTGCTGTTGTGTTTCAAGCTTTAAAGCTCTGGTCTTTACTGTAATCGCATTGAAAGAGCAAGGAAAAAAGCCCACAAAAATAAACTGTACTGAAGTATTTTAAAGGAAAAATCAACACACTCTTATGGCCATTCGGACAATTTGTTCATGGCTAATTCATTTGAATTTGTTCAAATCTCTAAAGGTTAATGCTCTATTGTGTTAGAAATATCTCCTACACCAAACACAACCCTAAACCTACTCGATATAGCGTAACAAATTCAAAAGTGATACAAAAACGCATTTGCTGATGCAGCTGTGCCATTTTAACTTCCTTATGTGATGACAACGTTCAAACATATCAGTTTTTTTTAAATCACGCAGGATTTTTTTTTTTTTTTTTATATACTATTCTGCAAGTAGTTGTGTGAAAATTAAATTAGGCTTTATTAATCAAAGCTCTGTACCTGTAAATAATACTTTGTGTGAAAAGGAAAAAAAAGTTGTCTTGAGTTTTACTGCCTCTAGTGTTCATTTCAATTGGAAACTGCAGTGGTTCGTACATATAGGTCTGCTTATTTCAGTTTTGCAGAAATGTAGAGGTACGTATTTTTAATGAGCCTATCTTGTAAAAATCACCATTTTGTTCAATAGTTACATCTCCTCATGATATAGGCAGGTAAAAACATATTGTTGGTAAAAACAATCTTAATGGACTTGTGAAATTGAGAGACCTATTTTTCTCCTTAAAGTAACTTTGATTCACAAACTTCGAAAAGTAATTTTCTCAATATCTTGACTTTAGGACTCGCCAGAATCTTAAACTGAAACCAATTTCTAAAACCTATTACCTGACATTTGTTCAAGCTGTTTCTCAAGTTGTTCTAAACCTAAATTAGTTTCTTTCTTCTGCTGAACACAAAAGACGCTATTTTTAAAAATGCTCTTAACCAAACAATTGCTGGTAGCCACTGACTTTGGGTAGGTTTTTCTTTTCCTAAATACAACGTTTCCTTTCGCTAGTCTTTAGAAAATTCCTTTATTTATTTTTTTCTTTTGGGTGAACTGTCCCTTTAACAAACAAATAAACAAAAGTTGCTAATAATAAAATAATAATTAATAAAAAAAAAAAAAATTAAATAATTAATAATGAATTTACCTTTAACCATGAATTTATGGCTCTATAACTAAAACCAAGTAATACATCCCTTCTAAAAAAAAAGAAGTGTGCTTCAAATCTTAAAGTATAATTTACAAAAGCTGTGCTTGTAATGGTAACACTTTACAATAAGGTTCATTAGTTAACATTAGTTAACCACATTAGTTAACATGAACTAATAATGAACTGCACTTATACAGCATTTATTACTCTGTGTTAATGTTAATTTCAACATTTACTAATACATTATTAAAATCTTGTTAACATTAGTTAAATCAGTGTGAACTAACATGAACAAACAATGAACAACTGTATTTCCGTTAACTAACGTTAATGAAGATTAGTAAATACAGTAACTAATGTATTGGTCATGGTTAGTTCATGTTAGTTAATACATTAACTAATGTTTAACTAATGAACCTTATTGTAAAGTGTTACCGTAATAATTAAAGGCCATATAAGTGTACTTAAAGTGAGTACACATTCAACAACATGATTTGTTGGTGTTTAATTTACCTTTAAACATGAATTTGTAAAAATATCAAAGAAAACATGAATTTATGGCTCTATACCTGAAACCAAGTAATATCTCCCTTGTGAAAGAGAAGTGTGCTTGCATGTATTGAATGAATCAAATCTTAAAGTATAATATAAAAAAGAAAACAAAAACTGTACTTGCAGATAATAAAGGCCACTTAAGTGTACTTTAGGTGAGTAAACGTTCATGGCTATGTTTCTTAACACATAAGTACCCTTTAATAATTGCAAAAAAAAGTGTTTACATACAAATGCATACAACACATTTTTTTTTTTAAGTACAGAGCTGCTTGAAAGTTTGTGAACCCTTTAGCATTTTCTATATTTCTGCATAAATATGACCCAAACGTCATTAGATTTTCATACAGTATAAATCCTGAAAGTAGACAAAGAGAATCCAATCAAACAAGTAAGAGAAAAATATTTTCTTTGTCATTTATGTACTGTGAAAAAATATCCAGTGTTACATATCTATGTATTTCAAAAGTATGCAAATCTTTGCTTTTAGTCTCTGATGTGACCCCCTTTTGCTGCAGTAACTGAAGGTAAAGTTTCTTGCAAATGCTGATCAGTCCTTCACAATAACATGTAGGAGTTTTAGCCCATTCCTTAGTGCAGAACCACTTAAACTGTAATGTTGGTGGGTTTCCTTCTATGAACTGCTTGCTTAGGTCTTTCCGCAAAATTTTAATTAGATAACAGTCTGGACTTTGACTCAACCATTCCAAAACATTAACTTTAGTCCTTTTAAACGTTCTTTGGTAGAATGACTTGTGTGCTTCATGACCCACGTTCTCGAGACAGATGTCCTGACGTTTTTTCTTTAGAATTTGCTGGTATAATTCAGAGTTCATTGTTCCATCAATGATGGCAGGGTGTCCTGGCCAAGATGCAGCAAAACAGGCCCAAGCCATGATACTACCACTACAATGTTTCACAGATGGGATATGATTCTTAAGCTGTGTGTTCTTTTCTCTGAACATAATAGCTTCTCATTTGAACCAATAAGTTCTATTTTGGTTTCATCCATCCATTAAACCTTTCTCTAATAGTCCTCTGGCTTTTCCACATGATCTTTAGCAAGCAATTTTCTTTTTGGAGAACATTTGCTTTCTTCTTGCAACTGCCATGCACACCATGTTCTTGCTCAGCGTTCTCCTGATGGTGGGCTCATAAACATTAACATTAGGCAATGTGAGAAAGGTCTTTAGTTGCTTAGAAGTTACCCTGGGAACTTTTGCAACCTCGCAGACTATTACACGTTCTTCTTTGGAGTGATCTTTGTTGGTCGACCACTTCTCGAGAAGATAACAGTGGTCTTGAATTTCCTCCATTTGTACACAATCTGTCTGACTGTGGATCTATGTAGTCCAAACACTTTAGAAATGGTTTTGTAACATTTTCTAACCTGATGAACAACATCAACTCTTTTTCCAATGTCCTCAGTAATCTCATTTGTTTGTGACATGATTCACTTCCACAAACTTGATCAGACTTTGATAGATCCCTGTTCTTTGAATAAAACAGGTCACATACTGACATTTGCATTGCACTGACTGAAAACACATCTGCACAGATGGTCTAATCCAAGAGATGCACATACTTTTGCAACACACATATGTAACACTGGATCATTTTTCTCAATAAATACTCACTTGTTTGATGGGGTTCTCTGTCTACTTTCAAGACTTATAGAAAATAAACGTGATCTGATGATGTTTTCGGTCATATTTATGGAAAAATATAGAAAATTCTAAATGGTTCACAAACTTTATATATACATAATAAATATACACAGTGCACACACATATAGTATGCAAACATTGTCTTTTATTTTGAATCGATTAATCACGACTAACCGTTTTGCAGCTCTAAAACTAAGTAATATCTCCCTTGTGAAAGAGAAGTGTGCATGCTTGCATGTACTGAATTAATCAAATCTTAAAGTATAATTTAAAAAAAGCTGTACTTGCAGATATATAGTAATAATTAAGAGTCACTTGAGTGTGCTTAAAGTTAGTACACATTCAGGGCTATGTTTCTTAACACACAAGTACTCTTTAAAATTTGTACTTTATAATATTGGACACTGTTTTTATTATTTTTTCTTAGGGGGGAAATCGTATGCTAATATAAACATAGAAAATTATATTATCAACTGTTTGTTGATCATATAAGGAAATGGTGTTCAATTCACCTTTAACCCTGAATTTGTGTAAATATCAAACAGAACATGAATTTATATTGGATTAAAGACAAAGAAGGGATTTTCCTTCACATTTCAAAAGTCCGCCACACACCACTGCTGCAAAGCGAGTGTGTTTACTATGGGAAGGCAAGAGAAACAAAACCGATTAAATAACCTTACAATAAAAACAAACCAAAAAAAGACCATTCGAGCCAGCCCAGCTCATGAGGCGTCAAGTTACATCTACTAATCCATTTGTAGCTGCTCTTGGGAGACAGAGAGCGAGTTCTGTCAGTGCCATCAAACGCCAAAACCACCCTGGTGTTTATTATTAATGAAAACATGTCCGTCTCTGCTGTGTCTATAGTGTGACTGACCGACTTTGTTCTCTCAGATCTACAATAGCATCAGGGTGCCTCCAATCATAACCGACCACTTTTGAGTTCCCATGGCTACCAGAATATTCCACCATCAAAGACTCATCACACATCACGAGCATGTTCTCGTTCTCTCAGTCTGTGTGTGGTCACAGCTTTTTTTTTTTAATTACAAAAGCTCCATTTGAAGTAATCCGGATGTTTAATTAGTGATAATTTTGATCCTGGCAGGCGTCCTTTTGAATGTCTGTTGGTACCCGCTAATGAGGGAAAGGTAAAAGAGCAGGCCATGTCTTAGCACATTAGTTGAGTGTGTGTTTTTTTTTCTTCTTCTGTAGCGTCCATACACAAGTAGAACTGCGCTAACACACATGAGCACCTTCTTGGCTTTGATGTGTACTGTACACAACAATCAAGCCACATCACAGAGAATGAAGTAAACCCAAATGAGCCCTGGCTGAGGGAAAGCATTCATAGTAAATTATGAAAAAGAAAGAGGACTAAATCAAAAGGTAAAAGGAAGTGAATAATACATTTGAAGACTGAGAGGAATGGAAAGGGTTAGATGAATTCAGAGGTAAGAAGTTGAACAGGTTGAAGATCATCTGCAATCACACAGCAGCAACTTGTATTTAATAAAGGTGCACAGCAGAATAACTTAAACATCTTATACTCTCCAGGTCTCAAGCATCAAGTCAATTTAAGGGTAGACGGTGGTTGAAATGATAGCTTTACTCCACGAACACGAACAAAAGCATTGAGTCAACGACGCGCCGACGAAACTACACTAAAAACTAGTCATATCTTTCTTGTGAAAGAGAAGTGTGCTTGAATGTTTTGAATAAATCAAATCTTAAAGTATAATTTAAGAATCTCTACTTGCAGATAATATAATATTAATTAAAGGCCACCAGTGTACATAAAGTGAGCACACATTCATGGCTACGTTTCTTAGTACATAATAACCCTTTAAAAATTGCACTTTGTAATAAAAGACACTATTTTTCATGCTAAAGGAAATATATGAATATACTGACAAATATACTAAAGCCCTTAATAAAGCAGCTTCAGCATTACTAATGTGTAATTAATGTGTAATTACAAATATTAAGCACAAATGCTGAAATGTACTTTTCTCATACTGTTTTCTTTAGTTGATTATTTCCTTTAATATTGTCTGTAAATGATTAACTGAAAGAAAATCTAATTACATGAAGGTAAACCACTTTTACATTTAAAAAGTAATTGACCTCTACAAAACAGAGCCTAAACTCCAAAATTTGTACAATTTGTAATGTTTTAAGTCTCTTATGGTCATCAGTGTTTCATTTATTTGATCAAAATCACAGAAAAAGGCAATATTATGAAATATTATTGCAATTTAAAATAACAGTTTTTTTTTTTTTAATATGCTTTAAAATGTTATGATTTATTATCAATGTTGGAAACAGTTATGCTGCTTAATATGTTTTGGAAACTGTGACACTTTAAGAATTCTAGGATGAATAAAAAGTTAAAAAGAACAGCATTTCTTCAAAATAGAAATCTTTTCTAACAAAATAAAAGCTTAACTATAAAGAAAAAAGAAAGAAAAAATGTACTGACCCAAAACTTTGATAGTGATAGTGTATATTGTTACAACAATTTTCTATTTTAAATAAATGCTGTTCTTTTTAACGTTTTATTCATCAAAGAATCCTGAAAAAAGTATCACTGGTTCCCAAAAAATACATAAATAAATAAAGTAAAATATTAAGCAGCCCAGCTGTTTCCAAAACTGATAATAAATCAGCATATTAGAATGATTTCTGAAGGATCATGTGACACTGAAGACTGGAGTAATGATGCTGAAAATTCAGCTTTGCATCCCAGGAATTCTGTTTTAAAGTATATTAAAATAGAACACCACTATTTTAAATTCCAATAATATTTCACAATATTACGTTTTATTCTGTATTTTTAATCAAATAAACACAGCCTTGATGAGCAGAAAAGACTTCTTTAAAAAGCATTAAAAATCTTACTGATGCCAAACTTTTGGACAGTGTAAGTCATTTGGATTCAGTCAGATTTACTGAATAGAATGTGTTTTTGTGCAAGTCACCATATGTGGAATTTCTATCAAGCCCAACAGTCTTTTTTCCCCCCACTCCAGTATTTTATTGCTTAATAAAAGCCTATACTAAAAACATTGTGTTGATGAATAGGTTTATATAGCAACATGTTTCTCCTGAACTCTATTTGGTTTTATGCTCCTGGTGAGTTCCTGCTACGCTGTACTGCTCTGAGATTACAATAACATGTTACTATTGGCATCAAAATAAATACACACTGCTAACATGCCGCTTTCACATTCTGTGTGAAACAGGCCCGGGGCTGGTCTAGTGATACTGAGAAAAAGAAATTAGACTTCACCTTGGACAGAGAGACTGGCCGTCTATTTGAAATGCAGAATGTAGGTTTTGGGAGCAGTGATGCTGAGCTAATGCACTGAGTTTCAACAGCAGCACGGGAACCTTGAACTAGACTGTTGAACTGCACAACTCTGAGGACACAACTTGGCTGCATTTATGCTGAGATCCAATATTTTGACACATTTGTGCACGCTATGATACTGAAGCTTGTTGCCCTGTCACGTTTTAAGCCCCAGAATGAAACCAAATAGCATTTACACCCTTCTAGTGGACACACTTGTGAAACATGTTGAGACTAGATGACACTACACATTTTAATTGCAGCTCAAGTCAGGATTGAGATGATCTTATAATTTACAGCACCTTGCCTATGATTTGTGATTTTTTTTATTTATTTTTTTTTACTAGCATTTTAAATTTAGCTGAAATAAAATAAAATAAAGTATAAATATGAAAAATGTAAAACAAACTTAAAAGTTAGAACTGTTGCCTTGGGAACAAAATTAAATTAATAAGTTTAAACTTAAGTATTAAAATTACACATAAAAAAAATTTGAATAGTCATTATAATAGTATATAAATAATAATAATAAAATAATAATAAAATCTGTAACACTGTGTGGTGTTCTCATAATTTTCTCTTCATAACCACACTGAAAAAAAAATGCTGGTAAAACAATTTTTACTCAGAAATTGCTAGTAAATAAAATAATAATGATAATGATAATAATAATATAAATTAATATTTTTAAATATTTAAAAAGAACCTGCAAGTAACACATTTAATTTAATGTGAAATCTTCAGGTTTCAAAGAAATAAATACAAATAAATATAAAAATATCAAATACTGAACTTGATAAAAAAATACATAGTATTTTTAAAAAATTGTTACAAAAATATTTAAAATGTTTAAAGTGAAATAAAATAAAATAAAACCTTGAAAAAAAATATAATTATAGTATTTTTCAAAAAATGCTTTAAAAAGATTCACAACAAAATTGTAAAAAAAAAAAAAACAAGAACATGAAATATAAATAAAATAAATCAGTATATAATCACATAAAAATAAATATTAAAATTTAACAAAAATATGAAAATATAAAAAATTTAACTTGATTAAAATAACTAATGGTATTTTTCAAAAATTGTAAAAAAAATGTTAAAATAAATAATAAATAAAACACAAATCAACTAAAATAGTATATAATCAAATAGAAATAAATATGACAACTTGAAAACAATATAAAAATATACAAATGTAACTTGATTAAAAATAAATATTCATATAAATCAAATTAAAATAAATATAAAAGTTTGAGAAAAAAATATAAAAAAACTGAACTTGATATAAAAAATACTATTATAGAACGATTCACAAAATTAAAAAATAAAGTACTAAATAACACAAAATTATTAAAACCAACTAAAATTAAAATGCAAAGTTCTAACAAAATATTCTGTTTAACTAGTAAACATATCACATTACTAAAGCTAAATGCATTATCGAACACCATTTCATGTCTTTAAAAGGAATCTGAATGAGTTTCCAGCAAAGACGAAACCCGCTTTAACATTAGCATGCTAACACAGACCAGCTCACTGGTGTTTTGTTGTTGTTTTGGCTCTGTTCTCCTGCAGGCTGACAGAGCTGACAAGGGATTTCCTCACACCATGTCAGATCCACAGCTTCTATCCAAGAATGTCCTTTCATCCATAACCATAAAGGTTCCACAGGGTAGCAGTCTCACCTTTTTAAACCTTCCCCTGTCCTCCCCTTCTCCCCTTACACTTGTCTGCGCTTTTTGGCCATGCTCTCTAAGAAAGCAAGGGAACCTCGCTTTTTTTAAAGACAACATGGCTGCCATCTGCACAAAACCGAATGTTGAGAAATATGCGAATGCTGAGTCATAACCAGGAAGCGGTTTATAATTAACTGTCACACAGCTCCAAGGGAAGAGATTCTCTCACTGGAAGCCCGTGGAGCCGCGGTGCGATCACGCGGTGTATTGTCTGCGTAATGAGGCCATGTGCCGTAAACAATCCAGGGTTAGCTGAAGGTTTTGTTCAGGTATCTGCAATGTGTGTGTGTGTGTGTGTGTGTGTGTGTGTGTGTGTGTGTGTGTGTGTGGAAAAGTGTAAACAGTGCTGTTTGGCTCTTGTCATTTTATGGTCACTTTCCCATGAGCACACTGTGTGAATACAAACTAAACACAGATCCCGTCCTGTCCCTGCAGATCACACAAACACACTCAAACACAGTCCCAATGCAAATACTCACACATACACTGCCCTTCCTGAACTTTTTTCAAACGCACACGCATAAGCAAAGATAGCCTTGGTCGCACGGTCCTTGCAATGCTGGCTGGTTTCTGGGGATTTCGCGAGGATTATAGCAGAAAGTACACAGCTGATAATAACACACACACACACACACACAAACACAAATAGAAAGCGCTTAGCTGATAACGGCCCCCCCACCCCAGTTGTTTATGCCACAGGCTGTGCATTGCTCTCTTTTTTTTTTTGGCTTCTTTTAGTAGTTGGCAAAGAACTTTTGACTTTCCTATTCATGGACCTTACAGGTTGGATCACATAAAACAGAGGCCTATGATCAGGGGCATCAATAGGTCCTTTTTACTGGGGCATGAGCACTAGTGAAATAAAGCTGTGCCCTAGTAAAATAGTACTGCTAAATCCTTCTCTGGTTATAAACAGAGTATACCAACTAGAGGTCAACTGATACTGTTTGGGATTTCAGATGCTGATATAAAGCTAATTTAATTAAAATATAGTAATTATACTATATAGTAATGTAATATACATAATATACATTATATACAATATACATTCATAGTAACTGCTGAAATTAAATTTATATTTATTTAACATAATATTTACTAAATTAGAAAAATGAAAATTTGGGGGGAAAATATGAAAATATAATAAAATAAGCTTGATTTAAAAAATAATATTATAGTGTTTTTTTTTTTTAAATGCTAAAAAACAAACATTGTTTAAAATCCATAATCCATGGTAAATCAATGTACTCTGAAAATAAAATAAATATTCATATAATCAAATACAAATAAATATGAGAATTTGAAAATAGGATAGGAAAAAAATTGATGAAAAATACTATTATAGTATTTTTTCAAAAACTGTTAAAAAAGATTAAAAGATCAAATAAAAAAATAAAAAGTAAAAAAAGTTAAATAAAATAAGTGATAGTAAAGATGTGTTATATATTGTTAGAAAAGATTTCTATTTTTAATAAATGTTTAAAATATATATATGAAAATTGATGAATAAATACTATTTTGTCTTTTTTTACTATTTTGTTTTTTTAAATGTTACAAAAAAGATTCAGAAAAAAAAAATAATAATAAAATAAAATAAAATAAAATAAAATCCACTCAGTATATAGAATTTTTCAAAAATGGTTAAAAAAGATTTTTAAAATGTAATTATATGTCTATTCATTTAAAGTTTTATAACATTTTATTAAAATAAAATAAAACCAAATTTTAAAAAGGACACTCAGTATTCTGGTAAATCTGTGTACACTGGGAATCAAATAAATATATTCATATAATCAAGCAAAAATAAATATGAACATTTGAAAAAATCTATATAAAAAATTGACCTTGATGTAAAAATGTAAATTGTAAAAAAATATTCACAACTAAATTGTTAAAATAAAAAATTAAATAAGTGATAGTAAAGATTATTATATATTGATATCAATTTTGAATAAATGCTGTTCTTTATAACTTTCTATTCATCAAAGAATCCTGAAATAAAAATTAATATATATATTTTTTATTATTCATGAAAAAATACTATTATAGTATTGTAAACTGTTAAAAAAAAGATTCACAACAAAATTGTTAAAGGGGTCATCGGATGCCCATTTTCCACAAGTTCATATGATTCTTTAGGGTCTTAATGAAAAGTCTCTAATATACTTTGGTTAAAAATTCTCAATAGTAGTGTAAAAAAAAAAAAACCTTTTACCTTGTCAAAATCAGCTCTGCAAAATATCAGCTCATTTTACGAATGGGCCCTTTAAATGCAAATGAGCTCTGCTTGCCCCGCCCCTCTCTGCTGAGGGATTAGGAGCTGTAATGTTTACTTTAGCCACATTTAGCCGTGTTTAGCTGCATTTAGCCGCATTTATCGGCAACATTTGCCAACAAGCACATTATTAAGAAAGGCCATTTGCAAAGATGCATAAAAAACCCTTATACTCACTTCTGCTGGGGATGAAGCTGCATCAGGAACAATTCGCATGAACTAGACGCATATGTAGATCAGGGTCAGCGCTTTCCTTTAAAAACGAAAGTAACGTTAAACCTCTGCGTCTTCAGCGGCTCAGATGTTGGGAGACTGCTATGTTCATTATTACATCCAACAACAGAACACCTCAATTGTTCAATTAGAGTCTTCCTCTGCACCTGAGTCGACACAATGGCGGTCATATTTCGGACCGTTTCAGCTCGGTGAGGGCGGGTCTAAGGTAAGACGCTCATGTCAATCAACTGTGTTTCATCACAACGACAAGAAGCTGAGAATGAACGTATTTTAAAAAGTGGATATTACTTTTAAAGATTAAAAAAATACCACTGGGTGGATTATTATCATTGTAGGGTGGTTGTGTACACAAACTGCCAACACAAATTAATATTCAAACAACATGTAAAAGTTAGTTTTGCATTCGATGACCCCTTTAATAAATGAAATAATGAAATTAAATTAAATGAAATGAAATAGCAGTGCACTCAGTATTCTGGTATCAACCACTAATACATTTCCTGTAATAATATTTTAGGAATCATGTAGCAATGCCAAATTTAAAGAGTCAAATTCAGGAAACGATTGGGTTTGCAAAACGGTGGTCTGACAGTTAACTTACATGCTGAACTGTTTCCAGTATATTCAATTAAATTATAACTGCACACTTTATAAGACAAAAATAACAAAACCAAAACAGTGATTCACAAGGTGGATATTTACCTAAAGTCCATTGTAGGAAACAAGATTTGTCTTGTCTTCCATCGTTTCCACTATTTTGCTCTCTGTACCGCAGTTAAAAAAAAAAAAAAAAAAAAAACTTTTTATATCCTTAATAAAACAAAAAAGTTCCTAAAACACGCGGACACTATTTTTAATAGAGAGACTGATGAAGAAAAAAAAACTAGAAATCTCCCAAAATTATGCAACTATTAAAGGTGGCGGTCTATGACGTTTCACACTAACATTTTTCAGTCTGAGGGTTTCATGCGCTCCAAGGAAGTTTTATGGATTTCATTTTTATTCTCCTGAAACTCTCTCACTACCTAGCCTCGTTCCAAAACATAATGAGCTATCTTCCCATGCTGTCTGCTGTCATCCTAAGTATTCTAACTGAAATGAAACCTCATAAGTGACTGATTTGGAAAGCTCCACATAGGCAGCAACTCGGCTCGTCACAAAAATAGCACTCCTGACTGAGGTGTTGAAAAGTTCTATTGATTCCAATTATGCTTGGCGTTAGCATGTTGCTAAGCTAACAGTGAAATCAGAGACAGCACAGGAGACAGAGTGCTTTAATATGCATAAAAAAAATACACAACACATACAAATATTGACTTGAATAATGCATTTCGATTTGAATTTACTATTTTATGGATATATTTTAGTAATGTCACTCTTAAAAATAAAGGTGCTTCGAAAGGTTCTTCAAGCGATGCCATAGAAGAACAATTTTGGTTCCACAAAGAACCATTCAGTCAAATGTTTATAATCTGAAGAACCTTCTTTCACCTAAAAGAACCTTTTGTGAAACAGAAAGGTTTTTCAGATGTTAAAGGTTCTTTATGGAGCCATTTAGACAAAAAAGGTTCTTCTATTGCATCGTGAAGCACCTTTATTTTTAAGATTGTATATACAGGGAAAGGGCAATTAATATTAAGACATTTCTCTATATGAAGCATATTTAAGCCACAAAAAGACAAACATATTACTGAAAATGATACAGAATCTTCCAGCCTACATAAACAATGCATTGGGACAAATTTAAAGGAGTGTGGCATGGTAGGATTTTCAGCATCCTCCGCAGACGTCAGACATTCATAGAGAACAATATGTTCAGATTTTAAAAGACATGCTGTGGCACGGTGCTGTGCTTCTTGTCTAGTGTGCGACCCCCTTTAAAATGCTGTCTAGGTATACAGCTCACTAGGTTTTCCCTCACACACTCATTTCTGACCTCCATATCCTCTATATCTATGTAAATGTTTGACTGACAGCCAAATAACAACATATGGCTGCCTCCAGAAGACAGTCCATTACCAACCATATACAATCATTGAAGGACTGTATGTATAATCACAACAAATCAAGGTTTTCCTTGAAAAGACTAGTCTTGTGAGGCGGCCAGGCTGGAATTGGAAGATAACGGGGCAGGTATGGCTGAGGATATGTATTCAGTGCACAGCGCATTGCCGGAACAGGACTCAACTTCAGCTTCACACTCTCAGAATGAGGAAACTGAGTGCAGAAATGTGTATAGAATGAGCCATTGTATGGGGAGCGCGATGTGTGAGAGTGTGTGAGTGAGCGTTGAGGTTTTCTTAAAGAAGGTGAGAGGAAATAAGAGGTGAGGAAAACACTTTTAACATATTGACAGGTTTGGGCCTACTTTGTGTACTTTCTGCGTTTGCTTGAGAGAAAGAGGGAGAGATTCAAGGGTAAATTCACAAAAACAATATCACCAGGCTATTGCGTGCAAACCGTTTTATTTGCCATCCATCCACAGACTTATACAACTAGGCACTAAATGTGCTGAAAAACAGCTTTTGAACACACTTCATTATCTGCAAAACTACTGCTCTCTGGATGAAAAAAAAAATATGTACACAGAGAATACTACTGTAAAGTTTGGGATTGGTAAGATTTTTGAAAGAAGTCTCTTATGCTCAACAAGGCTGCATTTATTTGATAAAAAAATACAGTTAAAACTGTCATATTTTGCAATTGTATTACAACTGCATTAAAAAAAATCAGTTAGATTTTTAATATTTTTTAAATAAGTCTTTTCTGCTTATTAAGACTGTGTTTATTTGTTAAAAAATAATAATAATATTGTGAAATATTATTGCAATTTAAAATATTGGTTTTCTATTTTAATATACTTAAAAATGGAATTTATTCCTGTGATGTGAAGCTGAATTTTCAGGATCATATTCCAGTCTTTAGTTTCACATGATCCTTCAGAAATCATTCTAATATGCTGATTTATTATCAATATAAAATAGTTGTGCTGCTTAATTTTTATTTTTATTTTATTTTTTTTATTCTTTGATGAATAAACAATTAAAACGAATAGCATTTATTTAAAATAGAAATATTTTGTAACAATATACAATATACTTTGTATAAAAGAAATTAATACTTGAATTCAGCAAGAATGTGTTAAATTGATCAAAAGTGATAGTAAAGACTTATATTGTTAGAAAAATTACTATTTTGAATAAATGCTGTTCTTTTAAACTTTTTATCCAACAAAGAATCCTGAAAAAGTTTAAAAAAAAATATTAAGCAGCACAACCATTTTCAATATTGATAATAAAAGTTTAAAAGTTCACATTTCGCAATTTTGACTTTTTTTCTCAGAATTGCGACGTATAAACTTGCAGTTGTGACTTTTTCTTTCAGAACTGGGAGATAGAAACGCACAATTGCGAGGTATAAAGTGAAAATTGCTAGATATAAAGTCAGAATTTCAGGATATAAATTCACAGTTGCAAGAAAAAAAGTCAGAATTGTGAGATATAAACTCGCAATTGTGAGTTATAAAGTCCTTTCTGAGGAGAAATAATATGTTCACAGAATTGTGAGTTTATATCTCACAATTCTGACTTAATAACTTGCAATTGTGAGTTTATATCATGCAACTGCAACTTTATTTATCAGAATTGCAAGATATAAATGAGATATAAACTTAACTTACAATTGTGAAAAAAGTCAGAATTGTGAGATAAGTCGCAAAAACCTTTTTTATTATTTTTTATTCAGTGGCAGAAACAGGCTTTCATAGAAGACTGTAGTAATAGCTGATGAAAATTCAGCTTTGCATCACAGAAATACATTATATTTTAAAGTATATTAATACAGAAAACTGTTATTTTAATTTGCAATAATATTTCATAATATTACCCTTTTTTTCTGTATTTTTGATTAAATTAACGGAACTTTGATGAGCATAATATGCTGATTTGCAGCTCAAGAAACTTTTCGGATTACCAATGTTGAAAACAATTGTGCTGCCTAATATTTCTGTGAACACCATGATGCATTTTTCTATAATTTTTTGATGAATATAAGGTTCAAAAGAGCATAATTTATTTAAAATAGAATACTTTAAAATATATTTTTTTCTGTAACAATGTAGGAGTCTTTACAGTCAATTTTGATCAGTTGTATTAATCCTTGCTGAATAAAATAGCTACTAAAGCAAAGTAAAAAGCAAACTAGCTAAACTGGCCAAGATGACCACCTATAAAAGTGTGTAAAAATGCCTTAGAAACCAAAAAAGACCAGCAAACCAGCTCAAGCTGGTTTCTGATTGACCTGATTTGCATAATTCCTTTAGCGAATTGTGTGCAAATAAAAGACGCAATAAGCTGACACAATGTAAATTCCTTCCTCAATATCTGTTACATAATTATAACTCATAATATTTCATGTACAGATATTTATATGATTATCAAATATTGCCTTTTCTGCCTTGGAAGCAACTTTTCTGCTGATCTAACCAGATCTGTGTAGGTGGAGAAAATTATATTAACCAATATTTCACAGCTTAACATGTTTAATCTAATTAAATCCTAATGGCGGATACAAGTCCCATCCTACCATATCCTATTTTCTCACTGACTATTCAGTTTCTGTAGGAAATGCATCACCGCACAAAAGTTAAATGCATTGTGAATGCAGTTTTGTGCTGTTTTTAAGCAGTGGAGAATGACAGGACAAATTGTATGTTAGTTAAATGGTTGTGTTTAAGAGTGTTCGTTTGTATCAGTGTGCGAGCGAATAGTCATTAGACTGAAATCACAGCTATCAAAGTTCTTGCCCTTCCTCATCACTTACTTTTAAAATGAGTATAATCAAGAAAGAGAAAAGGTCTCTCTGCTCACATTCTTAACAATGACCTTTCTGAAGAGAGACAGCAGTTTGTGCGCACTTGTATTGCACTGTCTCATCCAAAGTCTATAATACCTGAAAAAAGGCCTATACTCTATACTGTGGATTACCCAAAAGAATTGTTACTGCTGTTTTGTGCAAATGTGATTATCAGCATCATTAGGAGCAGATGCCTGGCTAATGTATTATCGCAGACAATGGATTCATCCGAAATTGTATACTTCCATACTACATTGTAGGCAAAAAACGTATATGTCTAAATTAGCACTGTCAAGCGATTAATCACGTTCAAAATCCACAGCTGTTTTTTTTTTTTTTTTTTTTTTTTGTTTAGCCTTTTGTTTGTCCTGAACATGTAACTGCCTGATGTTTATCAGAAAAATCCTTCAAGTCTCAAATGATTTGATTTTCCAGCATTTTTGTGTATTTGAACCCTTTCCAACAATGACTGTATAGTTATTAGATTCATCTTTTCACACTGAGGACAACTGAGGGACTAATATGCAAATATTACAGAAGATTCAAACACTCACTGATGCTTCAAGAGGAAAAATTATGCACTGAGAGCCAAGGGTGTGAAAACTTTTGAACAGAATGAAGATGTGTACATTTTTCTTATTTGCCTAAATATTATATACAGTATATATTATTATATATATATATTTTTTTTTTTTTTTTTTTTTCATTTAGTACTGCCCTTCAGAGGCTACAGAAGATAGTTACAGAGACAAAATAAGTAAAATTTACCCTGATCTTCAAATTAAAAAAGTTTTCACCCCCGGGCTCTTAATGCATGGTTTTTTCCTTCTGGAGCATCAGTGAGCATTTGAACCTTCTGTAATAGTCCCTTCAGTTGTCCTCAGTGTGAAAAGATGGATCTCAAAATCATACAGTCATTGTTAGAAAGGGTTAAAATACACACAAATACCAAATAATTTGTGGGACCTGAAGTATTTTTCTGAAGAATGGCAGGCAGTGTATATATACACTCAGACTCAGACACTATGTTTGTATTAAACTTTACTTGCCATGCAGAAACAAATGACAAGTTAGTTAATAAACAACTCACAAATCAAAAGCACTTGTTTCTGAAACATTCAGATTTTATCATTGTCAAAAGAGACCAATAATTAAACTGAACCCTCCATAACAAAATGCTACTTGTATAACAAAATTTGTTATTGAAAAGCAAATCTGGGACTTTTTGTATGTCTTTTCACCACCCATTAAACAAGAGAGGCAGGCTCTAATAATGCCACTGAGTCACCAGTGTTTCTTGCAATTAAACAGTCTGGTTGCTTTTAAATGCTACAAACAATTGGACTGAGAAGACATCAGAGATTGTGACGTGCAACTCTACTTGTAAGCAACAGAGGTCTGACTTGGACTCGAAATTAGAGACGTAAAGTCTTTAGGTCTACAAGGAGAATATTTTGTCTGAACATCACTTCACTGTTTAGATAAAAGGCAGTCTCTCATGCATGCTCTGTCACTCTTTTTTTTTTTTTTTCCTGGGAGGATGTGCATGTCTGCGGAAATGCTGTCAGATGAAGTATGCTAGAAATACAGAATCATTTGATGATGTTAAGTGTAGGTGTAGATAGAGTCGGTCACACGTCATATACTGGAAGCGTGAAAGGAAACAAATGCTGGTTATCATAGTTATCAATTCATTTATTTTAAACAAAGAGAAACTGCCTGTCAAGTGGGAATTAACAGAAAAAAAGAAAAAATTGTTGTATGTTTAATTTTATGTAAATATGCTCTGGTGGATAATTAATAAATGAATAAATTTACTGTCAAATGATTAATTGCGATTAATCGTATCCAAAATAAAAGTTTGTGTATATATTCATATATTTTGTGAAATATAATAGAAATATAAAGTTTGTGAAATATATTCAAGTAACTGTTCTGACCTGCAAAATGGCCTTAAAAGACTATAGACTACACACCAAAAAAAATTGTTTGATTTCTGGTTTTGCAGGATCAATGACTCATTGAAAGGATTTAATGATTCATTCCTAAACTGTGCTTAGCTACTTCCATCATGAACATGCAGAGGAGTGCTGGAATGAATAATATGATTTTAAATGGAAAATTATTGACATTTCGCCTTTTTCTAAAACTAAATACTTGAGTTTTGATCATTTTGGAGTTGATTTCCATACTCCTCATTCGTTTTTATTATGCAAAAAATGGCCAAAATATTCTTCAAAAACTTTCCTTTTGTGTTTTATGTAAAAGAAATAAAGCCCTAAAGCTTTGGAACGACATGAGGGTAAGTAAATCATGAAAGAATTTCAATATTGGGCTAAATTATTCCTTTAAGTGATCAAAAAGAGGGGAAATAAAGAGAAACAGACAAAGAGAGAGAGAGAGATAGAGGAGGCTTTGACACTGCAGTCTATCAATTTAATGTGCTGCCAGCAGGAGTTTCACATCTGTTAGGGACGAGGCCATGGTCTCTCTCTGTATCTCTCTGTCTCTGTCTGTTTCCCTCTCTCCATCCCTTTCTTAGTCCGTCCTCCCCCTCTCTGACAAGAGCAGGACTCATTATGCTTCTATTAGGACAGAGGGATGCGTGTATGTTTCTGTGACTGCCTTCGCGATGACATCGCAGATCCAAAATGTCATTTTCCAGCAGGAGGTGACTGGCTAGTGTTTTGCTCTTGCTGTTCATGTCCTCTTTGCCTTTCTCGTGTTCCCTCTATTTCACACTGCCGAATAATATTGTGACAAGCTGATCTTTTGGCCCGGAGAGAGCCAATGCAAAATATGTGCGAGGAAGATACATCAAAAGCAACAGAAAAGGTAGGGGTAGAAATGGATTGCTGGTCCAAAAAATGAAAATTTTGGCATCATTTACTCAACCATGTTATTTAACTTGTATGGCATTCTTGCGGAAGATAAAATATGATACATTATATGTTAATGGTGACCAAAATTTTCCAAGGTCCAAAGAGGACTAACCCAGGCTCATTGGAAATACATGCCTCTATATACATTTCTGCAACACTGTATTTACGTACCTTACTGCACGTTACGCGGCAGTTTCAGAGTGAGAGAGTGGTGCTAAAACACACGATCAATTCATGACCATAGTACTTTTTTATTATCTTGGTATAGGTATGTATTGCTGCATTGTTATTACGCTGCTGGAGGTACATATTGCAGCTGTTCAGATTTCAAATATCCAGGTAGTGTCGCTAAAGGTTAATGCTCTATTGTGTTTGAAAAAATCCCCTACACCAAACCCAACCCCAAACCTACCCGATAGTGTTAACAAATGCAAAAGTGATATAAATTGCATTTGTTGATGAAGCGTGCTATTTTAACTTCCTTATGCGTATTTGAGATGTTTTGTTTATTTGTAGTTTCATGGGGTTTGTACCGGAGCTTTTCATCACTCAAGTGCAATGCCGTATTGGGTGAACTACCAAGCAAACATACTGAATTAGAAAACTCATGATATGAAACTGTATATGTGACGACAACATTCAGAAGTATCAGTTTTTAAATCGCGCAGGATGTTAAAATTGTTTAAGCCATAATATAATATTCTGCAAGTAATTGTGTGAAAATTGGACTTGAAATTGGAATGAAAACTCTGTGAGTAAATGTATGAAAAGGAATAAAACTTGCTGGAGTTTTACTGCCTCTAGTGTTAATTTCAACTGAAAACTGCAGTGATTCGTATATATAGGTATATATAGGTCTTCTGAAATGGAACAATCACTTTGTAAGATCCTGTAAGTTAGAGATGCGATGATAAATCAATCCATGGATACATTGTGATTCCTTCTTGAATAGATTCTGAGCTTAGTTTTTAACAGCAGATGGCCTTGCATGCTTTAGAAATGGCCGTACTGTGCTTGCTTCCATTTCCTTACCCCTACTGTAAGTAGACTTCAGTTTAAGCCTATATTCACTCAATGCATGCATTCAAAGACTACAGCAAAAAAAGGAATAAAAGTTGTTGGAGTTTTACTGCCTCTAGTCTTCATTTCATCTGGAAACTGCAGTGATATTATATATATATATATATATATATATATATATATATATATATATATATATATATACATTGTTTCTGAGCTTAGTTTTTAGCAGCAGATGGCCTTGCGTGCTTTAGAAATGGCCGCACTCTGCTTGCTTCCAGTTCCTTACACACATACCACTAAAAACCTAAAGTAATCAATCATATAGTTCAAAAGTTCTCACAGCATAAAAGCCAAGGTGCAAGTACATTTGACCACTTAAATTACTCATCCAAATATAAGTGAGAAGTTAAAACTATTCTAGAGCACCATCTGCTGTTAAAACTAATCTCAGAATCGATTCCAGAGAGAATCTAATCAATTTATTGTCGCACCCTTACTGTTAGTAGACTTCAGTTTAAGCCTATATTCACTCAATGCATGCATTCAAAGACTACATCAAAAATGGCGACACAAACTGCAAATGTCATACTTCACTGAATTCTTGCAAGTTATAAGACCAAATGCCAGATTTTAGAGGTCAGCGATGCTCTCAAGGGTTAACTTGACCTTGAGCTTCAATGTCCTCAAAGCACCTCTTCAAACATAGATGTCATGGCATTTCATTTGGAATAGAGTCTTCCACAATTGACCGAAAGCTCATTCTTGTGATCTAATCTGTTCCCAAAGAACAAAATCTATTGATTTTTCTTATTAAATATCCTGTTTAACACTGAAATGGGTCGCATTGTCAAATCACTTGTTTGCATCAGATATAGAATTGTGTGTGAGATAATGGCTTTTGAATACCTCTTTCCTCTGTGCTCTGCTATTACTCATTTCTCCACATCTCTGTATCTCCCTCTATCATTCTCACCCTTTAGACAGAGCTCTAGGGGACCTTCAGACCGAATAAAAAGGTGACAAGACATCATCATTTTTCAGATGGGTTTGAGAGAAGACAGGATCAGGAAGAGAACAGCCTCTTACTTTAGTCCATAGAGAGATCACTGAGACCTTTATCCAGTCTCTCTCTCAGTTTGTGAAAGGCCAAATCCATGCCCACTACACAGAAAATGTCTAGAACAGAAGAAGTTGAAACTCTCAATCACAAGATGCCCCAAACCTCTTAAAGCCAGGCTCTCTTGTCTCCACAAGAGACACAGTGACACATTTCTATGTTTCACGCTCCACAGAGAAAGAAAGAATACTGGCTTTGCTTTTTTTTTTTTTCTCTCCTCAGCTGCTCATGGTGGGAAGATGAAAGCCCGGAGATCAAACACTTCATGTATTTGATAGAAGGAATGTGAGGTGGAGAAAAAACTGCACCTTTACCATTCTTTCTTTCTTCGTCCTGCTTTCCTGTCCAATCCTTGGTACATGAAACGCCTCACTTGCCTCCCAGCGAGTAAGCAGAGCTTCAGCACCACGGACAGCGACTCGACGGGACTTGAATGACTGAAAGGGTAAAACCAGACTGACGCTTGGTGCTGAATCAGAAGGTCTATTGCTGGGGCTATGAAAGGCTTGTCAGGTAAGTAGTCACTTAGCAAACATTTTATCCAAAGCTGTTTACAGTACAAGGATAACACAATCTCAGATTCAGGGCATTTTCATACCTGGCTCACTGAGGGTTTTTACATTTTAAACTAACTCTGGAGTAGTTTGCTCCAGAAAGAAAGAAATCCAACCTGACGGACAAATTAACCAAGCTGTATCATAATTTATAATGGGAAATGAGTTGCAAAAAAGCAGCAAGAATACTGTCCTACCAAAGCAAAGAGTCCCACTCTAACTGATAAATGATAAAATACATTGTAACAATTTAGGTCCCTGTTGCAGAACAAAGCAAATGATCTACAGGTATGAAAATTCACTTAGTATCCAAGGCCACAGGTTTCAGCCCAGATTTTTAAGCATTATGTCCAACAAAGGCCTCTTTGGAAAAAAAAATGTGTGTCGACATTTCTGAAAAGTTGTAATACGTTACTTCTTGTATGTTTTGCAGCAAAAATGAAATATCCCATGAGTAGCACTACAAGTGCATCCATTTCTATGCAAAACATGTTAAATTGTGCAATGTTTTTTTTTTTTTTTTTTTTTGAGTTGGTTATTGTGCATATTGCAACAGTTTAGAAATGAAATGCCTGGTGAAAATCATGTATCACCTACCCTACCAACAGCAAACATGAGATAAAATGCTTTTGCTGAGGCAACCATACCATTTTAGCTTGCTTCTACAAGTATTTGAGCTTTTTATTGTGCCGTGACTCATGTTTCACAGGACTTGCACCTGAGAGCTCTGCAATGCAAGAAACTTGAAAATATGTTGCACTAAGGTCATGCACTAAGGTAAAATTGTTTTAGTTTTAAATTAATACCATTGTATTGTGCAATAAACTACACAAAATAGGTTTTTATCAATAAATAATCAGCCCCTGTAATCATAATTTGCATGAATGGTTGTTGTTGTACTGCCTCCAGTGTTCTCCTCAGCTGAAAACTGCAGTTAATTGTATGGTAGGCTTTGACTTTTGCAAAAAAATATAGATGCACGCATGTTTTTCCAGTAAACTTATGTTGACTATGTCACACTAATCTAACAGAAAAAGTTACAATGCCATTAAATCATGACACTAATAAAATGCCACTACGCCACACAAACGGCCCATCAAACGGCAAAACATCAAATGCTAATAAAGAAATCACGTGAAGGGCAGGGAAAGAGGCATGAAAGATGGAGAAAGGGCTGTTGGCTCAAGGCTAAACTCAAGGCTTTTACTCCTGCCTCTATAGAATGGCATAGAAGAAGAATGATGAGAAACTAAAGGAATATTTCAGGTTCAATAAGAAGTATACTAACTTTTGTAAGTGTAGGGTCGGTAGGGCTGCATTTAGTAGTGACATTAGTCACAGTAGTAACATTGCTGTTTTTGCAGGGTCAGAAAGCTCTCCGATTTCATCAAAAACATCTTAATTTGTGAATCGAAGATGAACAAAGGTCTAAAAGGTTTGGAATGACATGAGGGTGAGTAATTATTGACAGAATTTTCATTTTTTGGTAAACTACACTTCTTTATTAACATCAATGGTTCCATGAAGAACCTTGAACATCCATGGAACCTTTCAAATGCAGAAAAGGTTCTTTATAGGTTCCTTTTAAAATGGTTCAAGAATTGTTCACTGAAAGGTTCTTTGGGGAACCAAAAATGGTTCTTCTATGGGATCACTGCAAAATCACCCTTTTGCTATCTTTATTTTTTAAGAATGTATCCTGCTTAGTTGACAGCACTTGTGGCTTATGTTGATTAGCACAAAAATCATATTAACCTGTACTTGTTTTTCTTTAAACAAAGCAATGAAGCTGTAAATGTTCAAATATCCTTTTTAAGTGCCTCGCTGTACTGTTTTGTTTTTGTTTTTTCTGTTGAACCTGGAATATTCCTTTAACACTATTCTTATTTGAACAGCTATAAATTAGCTGCTGGATTATGTAAATAAGTACATCCATACATACACACACACACACACACACACACCTACACCTAAACCTAGCCCTCACAGGAGATTGTGCATACTTTTACTTCATCAAAAAAAAACTCATTGTGCATGATTTATAAGCCTGTTTCCTCATGGGGACCTGAGAAATGTCCCCACAAGGTCAAAATCTACTGGTATTCCTATCCTTGTGGGGACATTTGGTCCCCACAACGTGAGGAAAATACCAGGTACACACACACACACACACACACACACACACACACACACACACACACACATACAAACACTTCAGGTCCCTTTTTTTTTCTGCCAAAAGAAAAAAAAAATACTTCATGTCCTGAGGGCAGCAGACAGTCTCGGTTTGGGAGGGCAAACAGCATGCCTATCATTCACTTTCCCACATCCTACTGAGAAATAGCATTTGACATTTTTGGGGCAGTTGATAGAGTGATAAAAGGAACCAGAGAATGAGAGAGATCTTTGATTGTAGGATGTGCATTTAGTGGTCCAGGAGTTTTTGTGAGACCAGATGGTCTGCACAGAATCAAGGCTAGCAAAAAAAAAAAAAAAAACATACACACACGCACATACACACAATGCAGGGTAATTTATAATGATAGACTATCACTGTTGTCATGATAATTATCCCCCATAATCCTATTCTAATGTGACTCTGGAAAAGAACATATGGCATATTAATCAAACGCCAGTTAAATCGACAGTGTCATACAGTACAAGAGCTGAAGGTCAGCTATCAAGGGCTGAACACCCAATATTAATTCTAATTCAAAAAATGAGATTTTCAGTTTCCACCAGTATCAAGTTCAGATAGTGATCCAGCCAGGGGCGTTTTAGCTAAGGAGGTCAGAGAGGTTGTGCTGGCCAAAAAAAAAAAAAAAAGTATGTAAACCTACCTCTCTTTATATATTATTCAAGATTGATGCTCAGTTGGATATCATCAATTCTGGTCACATTAGCATCGAAATGAAGCAAAAAGCCTGTCAGGGAGCCAATTTTAATAGCAATTGCTCCGCTTTTTTAATAAAATTAGCATCCCTGATGTCAAAGGAGTGTTTTATGGTAACAACTTTGCTTGAAGAAAAGAAAGTCTCTGTGTCTTTAACTAGTTACACTAGTGGTTAACTAAGGATTTAGTTATTGATTTTGATTATTAAAGCGTAAATAACTTTGAATAATAAGATCAACAGAAAGTAAACACGAATAAAAAAAAAAAAAAACATGTTATTTTTGAAAACCGACACCTAGTGTTGATGATGCAGAATTACACAATGTGACTGGAGTGAAGGTATAGTTAACCAAAAAATAAAATAATAACAATTTGCTAAAAAAGGCCATCCTGAGTTTGAGTTTGTTTCTTCATCTAAACAGATTTGGAGAAATTTTGCATTACATCACTTGCTCACCAATGGATCACCTGCAGTGAATGGGTGCCGTCAGAATGAGACTCCAAACAGCTAATAAAACATCATAGTCCGCAAGTAATCAACAAGAATTTAATCCATCTACTAATATCTTGTAAAGTGAAAAGCTGCATATTTGTAACAAGCAAATACTGTACATCACTAAGGCGTTTTAACTATATACTATCGCCCACAGTCCATAATAATGCTTTCTCCAGTGAAAGAGTGTATCCTCTGTTGTCCTCTAACATCAAAATCCATTTGTGTTTAGAACCAATTTGGACCTTTTTTGTAAGCAAGGCTTAATTGGTGTATATTTCTCTCCTAATTCAGATGAGATGACTTCTTCATGAAAGAAAGCAATATTATCGTGTTTTTTTTTTTTTTTTTTATTAAAAATGTCTTGTGGATAATGATGGATAATGATGAATATATAAATCTTAATGATGCATATCTGAATTCTCGTTCTGACGACACCCATTTACTACAAGGATCCGTTATTGAGCATATGATGTAATGTTACATTTCGCCAAATCTGTTTTGATGAATAAACAAGCTCATATTGGAGGATCTGAGGTAAAATTTCTGAGTACATTTTCAGCAAATTGTAATTGTGAACTATTACTTTAATTTCAAGGAAGTGAAAATGGTATAACAAAAAGTACTAGCCATGTGTGTTCCCAGCTTTTTAATGAGGGAAACATTCCGGAGTGTTGCTGTTTTAACTTCTCTAACAAACAAAAATTATCCATAAATAGTAGCTGTATACATTCCAGCTGCATTTAACCCAGAGCTGCCATTGTATTTCATGGGCTCTGGAGCAAATGTTTATGGGTGAGCCCCCTCTCCCCCGAGCCAAATGAGTATGCTATACCATAGAGGACCTTAATGGTCCCTCTCATCACAGGGCCTGGGACAATGCCTTCTCATTTCATTAATCTACCACATGCCACTGGACCCAGCACATTTAATTTCAAAATCTGTCATCCATACGTTTATGGAAGATTAGAGGCAAGAGACAAAAAAACATGTTGTGCGGAATTATTCGATACACAACAACCAACTGTGTCTCTCACATTTAATGAAGTATGAACATATTCATCTACACACTGGATCACATTTTCACAAACATACAGCATCCTAAGCCACACACACATACACATACTCCAGAGAGAGAGACATCTTCTTTATGAGGATGAGTAATGAGTTGACTAGTCAGGAACAAAGCTCTGACCCATGTTGTGAGCAATTAGATTAAAGAAACGCAGCAATTTGCTTTAATTACATGTCCCACACTCCCCCCTCAGGAGCGAAGGAGTGAGAGAACGAGGGAGTGAAACACTCAAGAGGACGAATGACTACACATGCTGTAAAGATAAGCTCAAAATGGCAAGAACAAGATTATACAGAAAATATAACTAGCTGAAAGCTCTCTGCCTTCAGTTTAATATGAAAAAGAGAACAGCGACAAGTTTGATAATAATATTAGAAATAATTCAGGCAAAAATGAGAATGTATTCAATTTGTTCAAGTTCATAGGGATATCTTGACCCCTCTTTCAAAATGAATGTGAAACAGGGCTGTCAAACTTTAAATTTACTGTATGAGCCATATGGACACTTTTATGGTGCTTTTCGAGTCCTTTTACTATGTTTGTAAACAGAAAGACACAAAAAAAAGAAATGTATTAACAATCTAAAACACTAAACACATGCAAAAGCTTCCATGAAATCAATTAATATGTTAGTCTTAAGGTTATCTATAAGCTAGTGTGTTTCTAAACAAATCAAAATGCTCTCGTTCAAAGTGTCCCGCCACCTACATTGCAAATGGATGCTGAAGTTGTGGCTGAAAATGGTCACTAGTTTAGTAGCAGCTTGTACTACATAGTGCTGTAGTTCACTGACAAGCTATGCTATATCATATTCATTATCGCAGACGATTTAATTGCGCGATAATGAAATCATTCTGTGATAATGACAGCTGTTTGCGTAGCTTCTCAGTGAACTACGGCTCTGTGTAGTAAATGGCACTACATCTGAAAGCACATGAAAATACCACATTTAATAACGTTTTTACTCCTAACACACTAACGTCAGTCGAGTGTTTGAAATAAATCTTTTTGTGAGATGATGTGGCTTACACACCATATTTCATACTATTCTAACACTGCAAAAAATGTTTTTCTTACTTTGATTTTTTTGTCTTGTTTCCAGCCAAAATATCTGAAAATTCTTAAATCAAGATGGATTTTCTAGACGAGTAAAAATTATTTTCTTGTTTTCAGAAAAAACTTAACTTAACTTAAATCACTTAACTCCAAAATTAAGTGATTTTTTTGCTTAGAACAAGCAAAATAATCTGCCAATGGGGTAAGAAAAAAAAATCTTATTTCAAAAAGAAAACAAGATTATTTTTCTTACCCCATTGGCAGCTTATTTTGCCTGTTTCAAGCAAAAACACACTTAATTTTGACAAGTTTTTTCTGAAAACAAGACAATAATTTTTACTTGTCTAGAAAATGCTTCTTGATTTAAGAATTTTTAGATATTTTGGCTGGAAACAAGACAAAAAATCTAAGTAAGAAAAGCATTTTTTGCAGTGAAGCAGTGATAAAGGCATTGCATTATAATATAGTCGTGTGTTTATTAGTCACGTTGAATCAATGAAAGCAGTTAAATATTCTGTTTATTCAGCTGAAGCGATAGGCATTTCCTGGGTTTCTTCTTCGGGGCTTCCTTTGACCTTCGGATGAAGATTTACTGCTGATCACAGAACCGTGCTTAATAACACTGCATGTTCCAAAACACCTCAGTGGACCATTTAAAGGCCTTTTAAAAGTTCACCCAAAAATGAAAATTCTGTCATTAATTACTCACCCTAATGTCGATCTAAGCCCATAAGACCTTCAGAATCTTCAGAACACAAATTAAGATATTTTTGATGAAATTTGAGAGCTTTCTGACCCTGCCTAGAGGCCTAAAATAGTCCATGTAACATCAGTGGTTCAACCGTAATGTTAACGCAGAGAACAAAAATAGCAAAGCAATCCTCAAATGCCATGTTCATTATTTACAGTGATAATCTGGCTAACTTCAAATGATGGATGTGTGACAAATTTCCTTTGTTTCCTGGGGAATAGTCATGGCTAGCTAGTTAGTTTCTCCAACAATGCATCACATTGGTAGTTAAGCAGTGAGTTACGCTGTTGTTTGGGAAGCACACCTCGGATTGGATGGCATAATGTTCATTAAAGGGTGAAGTATTCTTTAACAGATGACCTGAGGTCAATGAAGCCTGCACTTTTCATGACATGCACAGTGTGGTAAAGACATTACAGCAACAGCCCTATCAATTACAGCTCCTCATGCGGCCTCTTGAATCCCCTTTTGCTATACTCACATATTAAATACACAGACATCGGGGGCATAATCAAATCATTGCCACAGATACCAAGCATGTTATTGGAATGTGAGGACCCCTGGCTGTGGCGTAGTCGTCTTAATAAACAGTAATGCGAATTTTGTATGGCCCCTGACCTTGTAGGGCTTTTCTCCTGGATGTTGAGTGCCGGAAAGAGTGTGTGAAAGAGATGAGGGATATGGGTTATTTCATTAGCAGAGCTTGTCTTATGCTGATGCAGGGCATAATTAGCCACTAACTGTCTACGAGAGCAGTCCTTTTTCTCCGACCACCACTCTAATTGCTGGATCCTTTTTTTCCACCAGCCCACAGTGCCATACTTAATTAAAATTCCTCCCTTTTACCTCTTGATCCTGAGCAAATAGATGAGAGAGAAAAAGTGAGAGGGAAATAGATAGTGATGGGGCCGAAATGGACCTCCTCTTGTTTCAGAGAGAACCCGCGAGATAGAAACAATGGGCGAGTGATATTGGGAAGCTAAATGAACCCTCCCACCATTATTGGTCGGTCGTTTGTTATTTGACCTTGACAGCAGCTGTTGAACTCAACTTAGCTGTCCCACAGGCGCTAACATGCTAATGTATCGTCAAAGGGGATAAGAACCAGGAGAAATGTAATGATTCTAGAGCAGTGGTTTCTAGAGCTGAGGCCTCAGCAAATTTCCAAGGAGGCCTCAAGATGACTTCAATTCAATTCAATTCATTGAATGGTGATTCAAAATATGGCAAAACAAACATTAAGCCAAATCAATTAAAATCGAGATATATTTTAACTCACCCCTTCAAAAACTGTCCTAGATATAAGAGGAAGCCTAATTTTAACTTCTAGACCTGAAAAATGTTAATTTATTAAATCGCAAAACTCCAACACTCTCAGAAAAAAGGTACAAAAGCTGTCACTGGGGCAGCACCCTTTCAAAAGGTATAACTTTTTACCTTATTTATCGTAAAAGGGTACAATATTAGTACCTTACAGTCAAAAGTTTACATATACCTTGCAAAATCTGCAAAATGTTAATTATTTTACCAAAATAAGAGGGATCATACAAAATGTTTTTGTTTTTTTTAAAAGCTCACTGATGCTTTTTTATGAAAAAATACTGCCCCAGTGACAGTAAATACCTTTTTTCTGAGAGTGACTGGTTCTCAAATAATATAAATATTTTTTCTAGTTGGAGTGCTAAAAATCATAACAGTTTTTTTTTATATATATAATATGTTGGTATTCTGGTACATTCCTAATGCGTATTCTTAATGTGTTCATGTGAATATAAGATTAACATTTCTTCAAATATGAACACAAGTAATGACTTACAGTGGCTGTGCGCCTCAGATGTTCATTTAGTAACCGTTCTGACTGATGCACTGAGTAAGTGAACAGTTACAGGCTTATGAATTTTTCTGTGACTCATTCGTGACTCTTTTTGACCAATTCATTCAACTGAGCTGGCTCATCTTTTGTTGGCTAATCAGACTACACTGCAGTGTTGACAATGCAACTGAAAGATATCTACCTACTGTTATTCATCGTATTACCTTCCAGTATTTCTTTTTAGCGTAACCTCAGCTTTGCTTGTCAATCTGTTGGCTATCAGCCACCCAGGCTCCAACACACAGGGGACGACTGTATGCGTCAGCATTCAAGAGTATTAACTTACTATTCTCATACTATTTAGATCCCACATCTGTGAGCAAGAATGTTAGCGTGTTATTTTTTGCAGATCAAAGAGGTCAAGCCTACTCCCCGCTCCGAGCGATGATGTGTTCATTCTCTCCAACCCACTCCACTCCCACCCACGTCACGCACCAGTGCTATGATACATCCATTACTGAGAAACAAAGACAGGAAAGGCAAGAAGGGCTAAAAAAATGTATAACATATACAGTACATGCATCATGACATGATTTTGCCAAGTTGCACATATTCCTGGATCAAAGCCTTTGTTAGCCTTGGAAAGGAATCACAGACTTCCCCACCAGTGGTTTATTTAGTTTAATTATTGATGTTTTAATTATTTATCATATTTTAGCTAAACATCTAGTGATACCATCTCCTGTATATATACACAAAAAACACTGCAAGTTTTTTTAGAAACGAGTGGGTAAAAAAAAAAAGCTAAAACCAGCCTAAGCTGGTTGTCTGGTTTTAGCTGGTCATCTAGCCTGGTTGTAGCTGGTCATAGCTGGTCAGCAGACTGGTTTTAGGGGTTTTTTGGCCACTTTAGCTGGTCATGCTGGTCTTAGCTGGTCTTGGTTAGACTGGGAGAGCAGCTGACCAACCAGCTAAAACCAGCTTGGCCAGGCTGGGAGACCAGCTTGACCAGCTAAACCAGACTCGGAGACCAGTTAAAACCAGCTACTTACAGCTTAAACCAGCTAAGACCAGCCAACCAGTTTAGGCTGGTTTAAGATGAGTTTTTTTTTTTTTTTTTTTCAGCAGAATAATTGTAAGGAATAATTAACTCAAAAATAATTCACTAAACTAACCTAAATTAAACTAAACTATATAAGTAAAGTTTGTAAACAAACTTTGAAGTTGACTTGAGAAAGCCTTACCTAAAAGTTAGTTGTGAAAAAAAAAAAAAAACCAGCTAAAACCAGCCTAAGCTGGTTGGCTGGTCTTAGCTGGTTTAAGCTGGAAGTAGCTGGTTTTAGCTGGTCTCCCTACCTGGCTAAGCTTGTTATGCTGGTTTTAGCTGGTTGTTCCAGCTGGTCTCCCAAACAGCTAAAACCAGCTGATTCAGTAAAAAAGAAACTAGCTAAATGCCAGTTAAACCAGTGGATTTAGCCAAAATGGTTTAATACCAGCTGATTTAGCACACAACCAGTTAACAAAGAGCTAAAACCAGCTAAACCAGTTGATTCATTAAAAAATAAATATAAAATAAAATAAAACCAACATTACCAGATAAACAGTGTCTAAAACCACCTTAAAACCAGCCTGGGAGACCAGCCAAAGCAGCCAGCCAGTCAGTTTTTTTTTTTTTTTTTTTTTTTCAGTAGGGGGTGGTTAGGCTTTGCTGTAGCAATACACAGTTTAAATACATCATGAGTATCACTCTCCAAAAGTTTTCACCCCCCTCAAATTAAAACTCTATGGAATTTTTGGTGGTTTAAGAGTTTGGTTTACAAAAACCTGTCGGATCAGCCAAAAAAAGATATAGCAACCAAAGCCAGACCAGTCTGAAGTCTGAGTTTGGTGGTTGTAACTTGAAAACACTAGGAGGAGATTTGCTTAAGCAACAACATAAACTCTAAACACAAAATTTTATAGGATGATGTAGAAATGTTGGCCCTTGGAACATGCCATGTGAAGCTTATATAGATTGCCACAGCTTAAAAGCACACTTGGGTACATTCTAAACGGACAGCTGGACAGATGTGCTGCTAATATCCCTCTCTGTCCAGCAGTGACCATTTCACAGGGTAGGCCATGGTCATGCTGAGACACATCTGGAACAGGACTTGTTCCACCAGCAAGGGTCCAATCTCTCTTACACACACACACACACACACACACACACACACACACACTACGGTTATCTGTCTCTCAAACACAAACCCACACTAACGCACACCGAATGTCAAACTCAATTTCTTTCATTTAGGCTCATCTTCCCCGTCTCATAAGGTCTTTCCCTAAGCATCCAAGATCTTAATTATGGTAATACTTTCACCCACTGGGCAGCTGAGGCAAATATATGACACACATGCACATATATTTGGATATGCAAAATGATTGAACATTTGCTATCTAGCATTGCATTGTTAGACCCTGCTGGAAGATGCCTTAACTACACCATCTGGCAGCAAAAAGCATCTTTCTCCATTGACAGCCATTCAAAATTAGCTGTGTATTTTGCCAAAATTTAAATCAGAAATATTTCATTATCATATTATAGCAGATGTTTTGCCAGTGCCCAACTGGTTTAAAAAGGATCTTAAAAGTGAGAAAGAGGCTTACAGTTTCTCTCTCTGCTGCCTTTCAAGTCCCAGCTCAGGATAGTTGCTAGTCTGAAACTTTTTTATTAGCACTGCCAAGCATTATATTACACTTGGGCACGCAAAAAGGGTTGAGGTTTGCTAGCTAGCACTGCATCATTGCATAGCATGCTGGTAGATGCCATAACTACACCATCTGGCAGCAAAAAGTATCTTTCTTCATTGACAGCCATTCAAAATTAGCTGCGCTTTCTGCCAATATTTAAATCAGAAATATGTCATTTTATTATAGCAGACGTTTTTCCACTGCCCAATTGCTTTAGAAGGAATCTTAAAAGTGAGAAAGTGGATTACGATTTATGCCTTTTACGTCACAGCTCAGGATAGTTGCTAGTGTGAAACTAGGTGTGTTTCACTTCATCTGCAGCTGGATTTAGCCAGTTTTCTTTAACCGAGATCGGGGTGGAGTTGAAAGCATAGATACAAAGTCGGACACTTTCTGCTTCCAGCAGTGATGCTCGCAAAGTGTTTGCATAGTTTATCCCAGATGAAGTGGATTAGCTGCAATATTTGTCATATACATAGACAAGTTTCAGACGTTTTCAGACAGAAATGCTTGCCATTAAATACTTTATGTTTGCATAAATGAGAAGTTCACTTCCAGAACAAAAATTTATATATAATTTACTCACCCCCTTGTCATCCAAAATGTTCAGGTCTTTCTTTCTTCAGTCATGAGGAAAACATTTCAGGATTTCTCTCCACATAGTGGAATTCTATGGTGCCCCTCCAACTTCAAAATCATCCTAGATCGCTGTTTTAACTTTCTTGTAAAGGGCGTTTGATCTTCTTTGCACATTCACTTTGTAAACACTTGGTCGGATTCGATTTTGAGCGCGATTTGGCGTAGCTTGTCAGTGATTTACGCCTCTGAATGCTCCAGCTGAACGCAGCTGAGCGCACGTGATGGAGATTTACTACTAATCAAAGTACCGGCTTCATTGACTAAATGCGCCTCACAACATCGTGCGATTAATCGTGCAGCCCTACGGGCACCATAGAAGTTCACTATATGGAGAACATTCCTGTAATGTTTTCCTCAAGAAACATAATTTCTTTATGACTGAAGAAAGAAAGACATAAACATCTTGAATGACAAGAGGGTGAGTAAATTATCTGTACATTTTTGTTCTGGAAGTGAACTTCTCATTTAAAAGTATAGTTCACCCAAAAATGAAAATGCTGTCAATAATTACTCTCCCTCATTTCATTCCAAACCCCTAAGACCTTCATTCATCTTCAGACCACAAATTAAGATATTTTTGATGAAATCCAAAAGCTTTCAGACTCTGCACATACAGCAATACAACTATTACGTTCAAGACTGAGAAAGGTAGTAAGGACATCCATATAATAGTCCATGTGACATTTTTGGGTGAACTATTCTGGTGAAATGTATATTTCCAGGGAGTTGGCATAATGCTAACTTAACAGCTTTCTCCAACTGTCTCCTATACATAAATACACACACACACACACACACACACACACACACACACACACACACACACACACACACACACACACACACAAACACACACACAATGTTACATTATACAGCAAACATGTCAAAAGCAAAGTGCCAAAAAACATGTCAAAGAAAAACAGGAGTAGGCAGCGATGTTAGGAGAGTCCCTCCAGAGACTAAAAGAATCAGGAAGCGGGAATTCACAGAGTCTTCCATGAACTGGACCCCTACTTGGCAGCAGAGGACTCTCTAAGGACTGCTGGGACAATTCCACAGTATTGATTTTTGGTCTAGAAGGCTTGTATCTGCTGAGACTCTACAGTACGGCTTCTGAATTGGGGAAGTTGTCTGTTTGTGTGTGAGTCAGCGCGCGTGTGTCGCTTTAATGGCCTCTCAAGCCATCAGCGAGTTAAAAACAATTTCAGCAAGGACAGGATAGGAGAGCAGAGGAGAGGGTGGACAGATATCAGACACTCGCAGTACTCTGTGTGGATAGAGCGGTGGATTTCTCTCTCGAGGAGTGTGTACAGCCCCGAGTGTTTCGATGTTGTGTAGCCGACAGAGATAGATAAACAGTACTGCTCTCTAAGGCCCGCCATTCCCGGACTCAGTTTAATCAGTAACCGTAGGCCACAAATTACTTGACAGATACAAGCTTCCCAGAGATCTCAAAGATAATTCTCCAAACTTTCTATGAGAGCATATCGCTTTTTTTCCACTCTTGACTAAATATCTTTAACAGAAAGCATGTTTAGGTCACATTTTATCACAAAATCAAATGAATTTGTTATTGTTTTAGCATAAAGGAAGTCTATTTTAAGACCATTAAAGGCATAGTTCATCCAAAAATGAAATTCTGTCATTGTGTATTGAGTAAAAATACTTAATTGTCTTTATGCTATAAATAATGTTATTTCCTTCTTTTGATTTTGGGGTGAAATATGATCTGTTTCATCGCAGGTCTTGTGAAATTCACCCTCTTGTTGTTTTCGGATGAGACAGATGATTTTTAAACCCAGCTCTGTCAGCTTCTGTATAACATGGTCTCTAAATTAACCTCGCGTCCGTATAAATTCAGTCAGACGGCGTCCCCATTAGGACAAACCAATCAAGTGAACTCAACGTCTCGGGAATTATAATTCAGGAAGACCACACTGCAAAAGAAAAACCGATGCTCTGACCCCAGGGAGGGCCAATGAGTAAGTGAGGAGAGTGAGATGAGTAAGGTTCATTAGCATAATTACAGCTCTTGGAAAGTTTTGGTTTGATTAATGGTCGACACTCACGCTCTGACACTAGAAAACCGAGGCACGTAATTTGTTGGGTGTCATGGGGGGATTCTTGGTGTTCGGAATGCAGCATCTGAATCTCTTTCATCTTTTACACACACAGTCTCTCTTAACACTCTTTTCTCCTAAGCACACACATACAAATTTCAAACTTACTTAAAAAAAGTATACATGCAAAAACATACACATATGCATTTTTT
This sequence comes from Garra rufa, assembly GCF_049309525.1. NCBI lineage: Eukaryota > Metazoa > Chordata > Actinopteri > Cypriniformes > Cyprinidae > Garra > Garra rufa. The sequence continues at coordinate 41,222,902 of NC_133366.1, read as the reverse complement.
ATAATTACAATGTACACAAACTTCACAAGGAAAACAGTCATAATCTAGAAACCTAAAAATATTCAAAACAAACATATTTTATGCATCTACTTAGACCATTAGACAAATGCAGACAACAAACACACACATACTCAGACATACTGTAATATTATTTGACATAAAAACCGCAATCCCATTAGACAAGATAAAAATACAGCGAGTGTCATGGAGGATGCCCAAATCCACTATAATGTAAAAATAATCATTAAATGTAGTTTTAAGAGATTTTTAGGTGAGATCGTACTTGTTTGGACTTCAAATATGCAGTTTTTTTTAAACAAAGAACACGTCTATGTGAAAATTTGCGGTGACATTTTTGCAGATGTGAGCTCCAGGGCATCAGCGACCATTCAGCGCTCATGAACCCACCTAGAGCCCCTCACAGTGGCCAGATTTTCTAGAATTTGCAGCTGGCTCTGATACCTCAATAGTGGTTAAACATGAGATATAATTAGTTTTTGGTACATCTAGTGGACAGTCTTTAGTCTTGTTAATCTATTTTTTGTTCCAGAGAAAATAGTTTTAGTAAAATCTCATCATGTTTATGTAAATTCAATGCTGTATATTGGAGCGTCGCCTGTGTACTTTTGACCGAATTGCCTAGCAACTTTTATGATGGCTATTGTGGTTGTTTCTTAAATATTCAATAAATAAAATTTTATATAAATAACAGTAGTACTTAATACTGTGTTTTATATAAATCGTATTTAATACTGTTTAGTATTGAGAAACGGTGCGTGGGTTTGTGATGGTGATTTTAGTTACATTGTTCCGCCATTAGATGATGACAAGAGGCAGTTTCATCAGTCAGAGTCAGCAGTAAAGACCTTTACATTAAAAAATAAGCACTCTTAAATGGAGGTTATTTATTTGTCATTAACAGATGAAAGGATATTAATGTTATGACAAAGATAACGCTTTCCTCAGCGGATATTCAAACTGATGTTGTTTTTAAGATGAAAAATTAATCCTGTATCAGATTAAGATAATCACACTCACCCAGTCCATCTTTCTCTCATAATACACTACTACACATAATGCATTAAGCTTTTGATACAGTAATACAATAAGCTTTCAATGAAGCAACTCAATATTCCTTCATTACTAGCTCTAAAGTGACGTTTTTAAATTAGAAACAGAGGCTTGGGCTTAGCTATTAAACTGTCAAACTGAGATTTGAATCCATGGCGGAAGGAAGTAGTTCTGCACAAAATAGGGTTTTTAAAGACACTCTGTTATTGTTTCTTATGTATTTACACACTTGTGCCATCAAACTGTTGTATAAACGCAATATTACACTCATAGACATGAGATATGGTTGTATATCGGCATGCTGTGATTTCCTACGGCCTAATCACAGCCGTACGTGTGTGTATGTTGCTAGGAAGGGCATTTGAGTGAACTTGTGTATCTGAGTTCAAACATCCACTAAAATGACCTTGGGTCCAATTGATTAAAAGTAAAAGCACCATGTTCTCTAAGGCCCATGATTCATGGACCCAGTTTAATCAGTAACCGCAGGCCACAAATTAGATGCAAGCTTCACACAGATCTTCAAAGATAATTCTCAAAGATTAAACTTCCTATGCCCTCAACTAAATCTCTATCAATTGTGAATCTTGCAAAGTCAAATGAAAAAAATATTATTAAAAATATATTATGCATAATTTATTGTATAATTCATAATTACTTTTAATAAACTGTATGCGTGTAGGTTCATGTATGCATGCACAGTATATGCAGTATATTAAAATAAACATGAACACTTTTAATATAGCTTATTAAAATGTAATTAAAAATGTAAAAATAAATATGTGGAAATTAGTTCTGCAAAAAGGCAAAAAAGGTAGTTTTGAATTATAAAAAAAATGCATTATTTTTAAAGATGCCAGTTGGTTCTAATCATGCATTTATAAGTGCATTTTAGGTCACTGTGCAACACAGACCCACACAACTGAATCCAAAAAAAAAAAATCAGAATCCAAAAGACAGGTTAGTGACGCTATCTCCAACTCTAATCCGAAGACTGCTAACGTAAACAACCTGTGAGCACACATGCCATGATATCTGTTCTGAAACTCAGTCAGTCTGCTAAACCAACTCATATGTTCCTCAAAGCACTTTAACAGCCACGCTTTTTCAGCTCTCTCTCTCACTCACTCTCCCTGTCTGCTTCCTAATCTTCTGTGGGTCTATTTAAGTTTAGATTCAGTAAAAGACCAATAAAGAACCAGTTTAAATTCTTCATATTGAATACACACACTCCATTACTATGAATACTGAATGTATTGGCATAAGCCGCGGACCTGCGGAAAAAAAAAAGAGAGAGAGAGGAAGGCACTCATCGGCCATATCAATTCACACAGTCTAAATTTCACAGAAGGCCCGTCTCTCCGCTGTGGAAAGTATAGCGTCTGGTCTTTGGAGAGAGTGTTTATTTGGCAGGTTTAGAGGTTTATGAGGCACAATGTAATTAAGGAGGCCTGGAGAGAATGCGGTGTGTGTCAGTGTTGTGGGGGGAGCGGTATACTGAGATCTCATTATCGCAGAGATGGTAAAGAAATGGTAACCCCGTTCTCTCACTCTCACACACAAATTTGGCGGCGTGCGAGACGGAATTGTCAGAATTACAGTCAGGCCTGTGATAATAACATTAAAGGTCCCCATAATCAGGTCGTGAGGCAGTCAGTTTATTTGCACATTGATATTTTACAGAACATAAGGCCAATAATTTACCAGTAGTTTATGACTGGATCGTTAAGGCTCTCAGGTTCATTTTTAAAATGCTAAGCACCTAGGGACATGAGCATGAAGCCTTGTTTTAATGCTCAATTTATGCTCATTTCTATCAAAAACTTCGCTCTACACAGCAATATGCCAAAAGAATGTGAACGTGCCCTCTTATTATTATTAGTTTTTTTTTTCTCTGAACATAATCAAACTTGTGCCAAACTTCACTTGTATAGACTATATAGTGGCTAATTTAGTTATTCTGTTTCAGTGGTTCTCAAACAGAAGGCCACATACACCTTGCAGATTATGCAAAATGTTAATTATTTTACCAAAGTAAGAGGGATTGTAAAAAAAATGCATATTATATTTTTATTACTGACCTGAGTAAGATATTTCACAAAACAAATAGAGAAAATAATATTTTTTATAAAAAAAAGACCCCATTCTAAAGTTTACATACTCTTGATTCTTAAAAATGTGTTACCTGAATGATCCACAGCTGTTTTTTTTTTTTTTTTTTTGTTTAGTGATAGTTGTTTATGAGTCCCTTGTTTTTCCTGAATAGTTAAACTGCCCACTTTTCTTCAGAAAAATCCTTTAGGTCCTACAAATTCTTTGTTTTTTCAGCATTTTTGTGTATTTGAACCCTCTCCAACAATGACTGTAAGATTTTGAGATCTGTCTTCTGACACTGGTGACAACTGAGGGATTCATATGCAACTATTACAGAAGGTTCAAATGCTCACTGATGCTTCAGAAGGAAACACAATGTATTAAGAGTCCAAAACTTTTGGAATTTGAAGATCTGGGTAAGTTGAACTTATTTCGTCTTCTGGTAAACATGTAAGTATCTTCTGTAGCTTCTGAAGGGCAGTACTAAATTTAAAAAATATATAATATTTATTCAAAATGAGAAAAATGTACAAATCTTTATTCTGTTCAAAAGTTTTCACCCCTGGTTTTTAATGCATAAAATTTCCTTCTGGAGCATCAGTGAGCATTTGAACCTTCTGTAATAGTTGCATATGAGTCCCTCAGTTATCCTCAGTGTCAAAAGATGGATCTCAAAATCATGGTCATTGTCAGAAAGGGTCAAATACACAAAAATGCTGAAAAACCGAATAATTTGTTGGACCTGAATGATTTTTCTGAAGAACAGCGGGGAGTTGAACTGTTCAGGACAAACAAGAAACTCAATGAACAACTATGACTAAACAAATAAAAAATAACTAAAAACAGCTGTGGATCATTCAGGTAACAACACAGTAATAAGAACCAAGCGTATGCAAACTTTTGAACAGGGCATTTTTATAAATTCAACTGTTATTTTCTCTTATAGACTATATGTAAACGTCTTTTCTGTGAAATATCTAATTCAGGTCAGTACCAAATAAATATAACACGCATTTTGCGAAGTTGTATGAAGAAAGATCATAATTCTGGTTTGGAATGATTATACGTAAATGGTGACAGACATAGAGCAGTAATTAATAAGAAAAACAACACTGTAAAGAAAAATAAGAAAAACAACACTGTAAAAAGGATTTCTGAAGCATTATTTGAGGTTATTTAGACTGCCACACTGCAAGAACCCTCAGGAAAACCTCTAGGCACTCTTTGAATGTGCCTCAAATATCCTACTATGTACTCAAGAACTTCAATATTTTAGTGCCTCAACTTTTTTTAATTATTATGGAGTTACTGGAGGAACTTCAGAAGCCTGTTTCTGCCTCAAAGTAATAAAAAGACAAAATAAAAAGCTAATTGCTACTTTATTCCTTATAATTGTAACTTTATTTCCCACAAGGTGACCGTACATCTCACAATTGCAACATCATTTCATGTAATTGCGAGATGCAACTCATAACATGATGACTTTATATCTCACAATGTGACTATTTCTTATTTTAAAATTACGTTTACGCTTAGACGGAAATGGCTCCATAAGGAACAGCTGACAGTCTTTAGGGAACTTGTTTTAAGACCGGTTTCCATTTTTTAGGTTCATCAGGAAAACATCCTTTTTTAAAAAAGGCGGTTCTCCAAAGTGTTTTTACAGTGTGACAGTCTGATAACCCATAAACGGTATTTAAAGTCTCTATTCATTTGTACAGTCAACATGAATTGAAAGTGTGAGAAAAATGAATTGAAATGCCACTTTGTTAACCTAAATTATAAAGACACTTGAAAAATCTGGTTTGGTTGGCTTTAATTACAACTTAGAGGAAAACATGTTGAAGTGGCATATGGAGAAAGGTAGCTGTCCATTAGAGAGAGAGCGTTAGCATGAGAGAGAGAGAGAGAGAGAGAGAGAGAGAGAGAGAGAGAGAGAGAGAGAGAGAGAGAGAGAGAGAGAGAGAGAGAGAAAATAAATAAGAGATAAGTGCATCTCTGGCACATTACAGAAAGTGAGACGCCACAGTGACGGGAAGTGTGGAAAAAGAGGTTTAGACAATTCAATTGAATGCACTTCAAATCTAGTTTTTGATTATATATTTAGTTATTTGTTTGTTTTCTATAGCTGTGGGCTCAGCACTACACAAATAGGCCTGTGACATCCAGTGCACCATTGTCTTGCTGTCTTTGAAATTCAAATTGAATATTAAGAAATATAATGGAAAGTGACAAAAAAGACTTTTTACACACACATCGTCGCATATGCTGTGTGCATATGGTGAGTAAACTGCATGTGTTGATGTTTGATGCGTAGGCCGCAGTGATTTATCAAATCCATGACCCATTAGTGTGTCACAATCTAGGAAATGATGTGATTATTCTGCTATCCGAATGATGACACGCTCCCAAAAAAACTTTGCCAGATTTGTTCGAGTCTAAAAAGCTATCCACATGAAAAATGTTCATTTTGAGAGCCATTTTGCTTTGGACTACAATCTGGCTGTGATAGCATGACTAAAATCTTTGTCTGGGAGACTGGCCCAAATGCACAGTGAATATGGTTTGACTTTTTTGTGTCTTTTGCGGCTGTGTCGTGCTAGATTGTGGTCTCGGGTAAAAGCAAAGTTAGATGGTGTGGCTTTGAGGAACATGTTCATTTTTTTTTAATGTGATCAATAACACTGTAGAACACCTGTAGAACTTTAAAAGTATTGTCAAGTATGGTGACCCATACTCGAAATTGGCCCTCTGCATTTAACCCATCCAAGTGCACACACACAGCAGTGAGAAGTGAACAAACACACACACTGTGAACACACACCGGAGCAGTGGGCAGCCATTGCTCCAGCGCCCAGGGAGCAACTGGGGGTTCAGTGCCTTGCTCAAGGGTATTGAAGGTGGAAAGAGCGCTGTTCATTCACAATCCCCACCTTCAATTCCTGCCGGTGTGGGAATCAAACCGGCAACCTTTGGGTTACGAGCCCAACTCTCTCACCATTATAGTGTAGTTATATATCTACAAAATACATCCACTATACATCCTTCAGACCAATGGGATAGAAAAAGTTATTTTAAAAAGTACCTCAGAACAACTGACAAAGGTTTTACCTACAAATAGCTTGCAATGCTCCTATTGGCTCTTCATTAGATGCTTGCTCTAGGAGTAGAACTTTAACCCCAAATTTATGTCACTTCAGCAGACGTTAAGATTAATTGAAACTGATTCACTTAACTGATTCTGGCCTACAACAAGACATTTTTTACTATCGCTGAAAGTTATTTCAGAAAGCAAAATCATTAGACCCCTGTTGTAAGAGTACAAATTCAACCCACAATTTCTGTCATTTTTAGAACTTTGGCTGAGACTAAGATTTATTGAAATTAATTCACTGAATCTGATTCTTTCCAATGACAAAAGAGATTTTTACTTTTCGCAAAAGTTATTTCAGAAAGCAAAATCATTGGACGCCTGTCGCAGGGGTAGAAAATCCCAAACATTTTTGTCACTTTCAGAACTTCAGTGGATGCTAAGATTCATTGAAACTGATTCTCTTAAACTGATTCTGGCCTATGACAGGAGATCTGTTACTATCCCTGAAAGTTTTTGTAGAAAGCTAAATCATTAGATGTCTGTTGTAGGAGTAGAAATTCCACCCCAAATTTTTTGTGACTTTTAGAACTTCGGCAGAGGCTGAGATTAATTAAAGTTGATTCACAGAATCTGATTATTCTTAATGACGAAAGAGGCATATCATGGGAATTGAACTGCAACCAATTCACAATTTTGGTCACTAGTAATGATTTAAAGGTGCCATAGAATGGAAAACTGTGTTTAGCTTGGCATAGTTGAATAATAACAGTTCAGTACATGGACATGACATACTGTGAGTCTCAAACACCACCATTTCCTCCTCCTTATATAAATCTGGTGTTTGCAAAAGACCACCGAAAAATAGGTCAATTCCAACATAACATCGACTATTACGCAATAGTCCCGATCGTTAATAGTTACGCCCCCCAACATTTGCATCGCCCAATCATCAGTAACGTCAGTACATCAGTAAAACCACTGAAGGGACATGGTTAGCTTAATGCTAGCGGTAGCCTGATTTTACTTACCACATAAACGGAGAGATGAGTGCACTGATGATGGCCAATGATTTACAGATCCTGAGCATCACTAAAGCATCAAAACTTGTGTGGTAAGTCCTTCTTGTTATACTACTTTGCTGCAGTATAACGTTACACAGAGCACATGCGATCACAGTAGTAAGAGAAAAAAATGTCGCGGATTCAAAACGGTAGATTCAACAAACCGCATATTAAAAGCGGCAAGAGTTAAATATATGAAGCGGCCGTAATTAAATATATATTTCCTCCATGTGTTTCCTTACAGCTGTGTGAGCAAGCCGCTCACAGCCAATCAGAGCAGAGCTCCTCATTATTATGCAGGAACCTTCCAAATAAGGCAATAACAGAGCATTTCATTCTAGGGACAAATCCTAGGGTTGTAAATGGACCTGTAAAACCGTTTTTGCAGATTTTTTGCCCTTTCCTATGCCATATACCTTCTATGTAGATATCAGAGAACAATTTAAAATATTGTTTCAATGCATTTTATGGCACCTTTAATAGAGGCTAAGATTCTATGAAACTGATTAACTTAATCTGGCCTAAGACTAAATATCCTTTACTATAGCTGAAAGCTATGTTCAGAAAGCAAAATCATTAGACGCCTGTTGTAAGAGTGGAAATTTAACCCAAATTTCTGTCACTTTTAGAACTTTAGCTGAGACTAAGATTCATTTAAATTGATTCACTGAATCTGATTATTTCCAACAATAAAAGAGGTTTACTTAAACTGATTCTGGCCTATGACAAGACATCTTTTAATATACTTGAAAGTTATTTTAGAAAGCAAAATCATTACACGCCTGTTGTAGGAGTTGCAGGGGTAGAACTGCATCCCAAAATTGTCACTTCTAATGATTTAACAGAGGCTAAGATTCTATGAAACTGATTCTAGTTTACAACAAGACATCTTTTACTATCTCTCAAAGTTATTTCAGAAAGCAAAATCATTACACGCCTGTTGTAGGAGTTGTAGGAGTAGAACTGCATCCCAAAATTGTCACTTTTAATGATTTAACAGAGGCTAAGATTCTACAAAACTGATTCTAGTTTACGACAAGGCATCTTTTACTTTACTCTAAGTTATTTCAGAAAGTGAAATCATTAGACGCCTGTTGTTCAACTCAAACTTTATGTCACTTTTAGAACTTCAGCAGAGACTAAGATTCATTGAAATTGATTCACTGAATCTAATTCGTTTTTTAACAACAAACAAGATCTTTTACTTGTCCCGAAAGTTATTTCTGAGAAAAAAAAATAAAAATAAAAAAATCATTAGATGCCTGTTGTAGGAGTACGACTGCAACCCAAAATTTTGGTCACTTTTAATGATTGAACAGGCTAAGATTCATTGAAACTGATTTACTAAAACTGATTCTGGCCTATGACAACAGAGCTTTTACTATCCCTGAAAGTTATTTCCGAAACAGAATCATTAGATGTCTGTTGTAGGAGTAGAATTGCAACACAAAATGTGTGTCACTTTTAGAACTTCAAGTGAACTGATTCACTTAACTGATTCTGGTCTATGATAAGACATCTTTTACTATCCCTAAAAGTATTTTCAAAAAGTGAAATCATTGGATGCTTGTTGTAAGAACAGAGATTCAAAACCTAAAATTTCTGTAGCTTTTAGAACTTTGGCAGAGACTAACATTCACTGAAATAGAACTGCAACACGTAACTGATTCTAGGACACAATTCAACCCAAAATTTCTGTCATTTAGAACTTTGGCAGAGACTAATATTCATTGAAATTGATTCAATGAATATGATCATTTCCAACAATGAAAGAGATATTTTCTTTTGGTTACTTTTAAGGATTTAACAGAGGCTAAGATTCCATGAAACTGATTCACTTAAACTGATTCAGGCCTATCCCTGAAAGTTATTTCAGAAAGCAAAATCATTATATAAACTGCAACTGCAATTTTGCCACTTTTAATGATATAACAGAGACTAAGATTCTATGAAACTGATTTACATGAAGTGATTCTGGCCTAAGACAAGATATCTTTTACTTTTCCTTAAAAGCCATTTCAGAAAGCAAACTCATTAGACGCCTGTTGTAGGAGTAGAAATGCAACTAAAAATTTCAAAGAAAATTTCAAGATTCATACGTCTTATTGAAATTGATTCACTGAAAAAAATTCTGTCTAACCATGAAAGCCATCTATTGCAATCCCTTTAAGTTATTTCAGACAGCAAAACTGTGGTTAAAAAAAATAAAAAAATACAGACAGTACACATAACTAAAGAGTACAGCTATTACATTACATAATTTCTGCATTGTGGCTGTTTATTCAATAACCTAGTGTAAAACATTCACATAATGGAGCATGAGGTGTTGTTTCAGCAGTGTAAATGGGTTAGTGTACCCATTTCAATGATATAAGCATTTATAGCACCATTGTCCCTGTAATTTACTGTCCGCCGTCAGAGCTTAGCCGGTGAAATAGTAAATATTTTGCACCAGAGAAGAGATTCTGTTCACTGTCTAATGGAAATAAGTCTCCATTTACAGGATATAAAGCAAGCAATAGAAATCAGACAGACAGGAAGTCCTGCAGCAAAGGCACAGAGACAGGAAGCTGATCAATGTGTACTAATTTGTTATTTTTAAGCACTTAACAGCAACTGAGTCTAGCAGATTTTTATACTAAAATTTCAATGATAATGCATCTTTCTTACAAAGAAGAAAAAATACAGCATTATAAATGCTTTTATAAGTAGTTGACACTTACGTCTATATAGTCATTTGACTACACTAACCTCACTGAAGTGTTATAGCAGGAACAGGTTTGTAACACAACTCCCCCTCAAACAGCCTTTTTACAACCCATATTGATCCATACTGCTTAGGAATTCAACCCAAGGGCTTCTGGGTAATTAATGCTGGCTTTAAAGCAAACATCATCGTTCTTTGGGAAAACGTGTTTGGTTTTAGGGGTTTGGAGAGAGGCGAAAGAGGAAAAAGAGGGAAGGGAAAGGAAGCTGACATGCATAGACTATGTGTATATGTACTGCATGTGTGTGCACATTCTTTGGACAGCTTTAGGCCTTTAGAACCACATAAATATTGCATGTTAAGCTATTTAAAAATTAAAAAATGCCGTAAGTGCCCAATTAGCTTTACATTTACATATATGGAAAAACAGAGCAAAAGAACACCAAACACATCAACTTTTTTCCTTTTTTTTTTTCTTCTTCTCGAAAACAGGATCTGTTCCAAAGTAAGCTGCCTACCTAAACAACATTTTTTAGAAGTAAAGTTTGTTTCAAAATGTGGATGTTATTTTTAATTAACTATACTGCTGTAGAAATGTTATGTTCATCTTTGGAACATAAATTAAGATATTTTTGATGAAATCCAAGAGCTTTCTGACCCTGTATAGACAGCAACGCAACTACCACGTTCAAGACCCAAAAAGGTAGTAAGGACATCGATTAAATGGTCCATGTGACATCAGTGGTTCAGCCTTAATTTTATGAAGCAACAAGAATACTTTTTGTGCGCAAAGAAAACTAAAATATGACTTAACCCTTAAAGACCTAGAGCATTTTTTTTAGACCTATTCTAGCAGTCAGCATCAATTGTCATATATCATTATAAACATAACAACTTCAACTTTATGTCTAGCTAATTTAAAATTACAATTTTCCTTTAGTTTTAGAATTTCCTTTAGTTAGAATTTTTGGAAAAATAGTAGCAACAATTGAGTGTTTTTTTTTTACTGTGAACTCAAACAAAAACGCCTGAAGTTTGGATTTTTTTCTTTAGAAAATTGTGTTTAGGTGTTTTACACTTCCAAAAAAAATGTTGTCTGTATATAACATTCCCCAAGCAAGTTATAGCCATATAAAACAATATAGACCTGTCCAAAAACGTTTCAGGAGTAAAGACAGTGTTATATAATAGCAAAACACAGTAAAAAAGATACTTTTTCAGATAAATATATTCTTAATCTGAGCATGAACAATAAACACAAACAGTGTAGGAGGTAGTGAAAACAATTGCACAAATTGTCTTGTGCAACAAAAATATAAGCAGTCCAAATTATTAAAAAACTATACACAAAATGAGAGAAATATATTGAGTGCAACAGACCAAATAGATCGATCTGCTGGCTGTAGTCTGCATTGGAATCTATTTTACCGGAGACTGCCTAGTGAAGCCAAAACCTAAATTCCAGTGCTTTATCCGATATGTACTGCTGTTTCATCCTTGTTTTTGGTTTGTGTTATGTCAAAGGGCTCTGTCGTGAGTATTTCTGTGCTTTTTTAAAGAATGCTGTCATGCAAATGTGTTATTTTGCGTTTGTTCTTATGCACGCAAGACACACTTTGCTTTCACTTTGTGTTTGTTCAGATTTAAAAAAAGAAACATGCTAATCGGTGGTTCAAAAGACCAAAACCTATGTTTATTGGTTGAATAGATGATAGTTTGAACCAATCTGGGCACAGGGGTGGGACTAAGCATCAACAATCATTCCTGTTTGGCTTAGAGGAACTAAATGCATTGGTTTCATCTGACGAATCAGTTCTGGGCAAAAGCAATGATGTAATCACGCTCACTACTGAGCCTGTGAATATCCAAATGAGACAAGAAAAGAGCATTACGAGACTTTTTAAAGCATTCAAATTGGATTAGCGGTTCAAAAGTTATTAAACATTTAAGAACAATAGTTATTTTTAGCCGTGGACGGCTGTCTCGGTCTTTGAAGGTTAATTCGACATGAGGATGAGTGATTAATAACAGAATTGTAGTGTTAGCAAAGCAGCTCGGTTTTGAAGAAATCATATACAACATACACCCCAACTCAACTGCCTATATGCACACAAAGACAACAAGCAATGGAGATGCTACTAAATCGTAATTGGCTCCTTTAGAAGTAGAAAGGATACCCCAAGCCTCTAGCCTCTAATCTTCTTTGAGCCACAGAAATGCTCATCCACACCAACTCGCTCTCACCGCTTCCTCTCAAGCTTCTGACAGAAGATTAAACTACAGCAACTCATCAAAGGTTTGTATATGCCTTGATTTCTGCCTTGCTACTAATTCAGAGCAGCTCTCTATGCATTTGTGTATGTGTGTGGAGGGGAGAGAGAGGGCTTGTGGGGTCACAATACATCAGGTTTGAGTATAATCTTGTAATGGCCCAGAGTGTTTCAGATTTATACCTCCTAGTGTTGGACGCTTCTCAAGAGGCGGCAATTCAATAATTGATTCAGACAGAGGAGAACCTCTCGGTCTCTTAAAATGATTGAGGTAGGGTACGACGAGAGAGAGAGAGAGAGAGAGTGAGAGAAAGAATTAGGCAATAGCCCTTCAACAAGACTCGCTTACTTGTGAGGTGACTGAGGAGAAAAATAATGACAAGCCTTTTATTGTAACACGATGTCATGAATTTAGTCATCCAAAAACAGAAACTTGTATCAAAGACTCCTTCCTCCAGTACTCACTCTACTGCAACTGTAAAAGTGACATAAATGAGGTCAGTAAGGAAAAGCATGACTGAAATTCTCTACAACGGTTTTGACTGGTTGCAGATGAGCTGCTTTTCTGCATTGCACCACACATTAGTAGACTTTCATTACTGATGGACCAGAAGCTGTTTTAAAAATATGCAAAATGAATACAGTAGTTTTTTAAAAAAAAAGAAAGGATGCATTAAATTCCAAAATAATTTAGTTCAACTGCACTCATTTATCACAAATACTGACAGAAATATATTACAAAAAACTAAAGTAGCAACGACTTTTCTTGTTCATTTTGCAAAAACTTCTTTTTTTTTTTACATTTCTATTTAAAGACTACTAAAAAGAATATCACCATTTACAAAAAAATATAACATTAGAATGATTTCCTAATGATTACAAGAGAAGACTGTAGCAATGGCTGCAGAAAATTCATCTTTGCTATCACAGGAATACATTACATTATTTTGAATTGTAATAATGTTCAATAGTATTACTGTTTACATTGTATTTGTAACCAAAAAAAAAAAAAAATGCAGTCCTGGTTAGCAAACAAAAAAAGATGTGCAGATGTTTGAGTGCAGATGTAGGTATCTCTGCAAATCTGAGCACGGTTTGTGATCACATGAAAACCTAGAGGAAGCACTGTGTCCTAACCTAAGTTTCCAAAGAAAAGCAATTTGTCTGTCCACACAAAAAAGCGAAAATGCTGTACAATGCGGCACAATAACATCCAATCAGAACATATTTAACACAGTCATGTGGACTAGGATTTTGAAACAGTAACATTTTATGGTGAGTGGGCCTATTCAACAAGCGAGCAAAAATAAAAAAAATAAAAATAAAATCAATCGACAAATATCACCAAGGACAAAAACTCTCTTTTATCACTTCTTTCTGTCTTCTCCCTGCAATCAAACAATCAGTAGCATTTGTCTTCTCCGTGGTCTGAGGGCTGTTAGTAAGTCACTTACTGGCTGGTATTACCACCAGAAAGGCTTAAAGATCGATTCTACCAAATCCTCACTTAAGTGAGTTGCATCAAGATATCCACTCACATACATAATGTCATCAAAAAGCAGCACAGAGGCTATTTTTGTTCAGAAATACAAACTCCTTAAGTCTCTAAAGCTGATCCCTGCTTTATCAGATGATAGCTGAGCCACTCTACTAGCAAACCGGCCGATAAACAAATAAAATCCAGCCTGTGAGAATGAAATATAGACAAAAACCAACAGCGTAAAAAATCAAGTCAGTCATTTCAATAGTTTTGTTTTTAGTTTTCCAAATGATTTGCTATGGAACTTGCCCATTTAGAATAAATACCTCTAAGAAAGTCAAACACAAATGGTGTGAAACGGAAACCAAAAGCAAACCATTTTTTCCCCCCAGAACATAAAAGAAAATGGAAACAAAATCCCTTTCCAGAATAAAAACCAGTTATTATCAATGGTAAGAGTGAACATTTCCCTTTTCATAAAAACTATCCACTTTACAACAACACTGCAATCCAAGAAGACAGACAATATGTATTCTTCTTCACAGACGACCATTTTAAGGAAGCTTAACAGTGTTTAATGTACTGAGACAGATAACCTGATTAGCCCATAATCTAAAAGCAAATTTGAAATATTGTAATACACTTTCTAAAGAAAACATTAAAAAGAAAAAGCCTCAATGTGGTTTAATGTTTTGGAAGACCATTTTACAGGTAATAAATAGAGTGTTTTCACAATGTGTCATCAATCGGCCATATTAGCGGTACTAAACTGAACCAAACGAAACTTGCATATTTTGCTGATTATTGCTGCTAAAAATGACCAATTACTGTCATATTTTGGCCTGTACTAATCATTCTGACTTGAAAAAACATTTGGAGTACAACAGACTACCAAAAGTTATAACAAAGCATGAAGAAAAAGGGAAAAGGCGTTTGTGGTTGGCCAAACTGAAACAGGATTGCCAGAGCAAGAATCTTGACAACATTCATGTTTGTTCTTATTTCCAGTTAGGTAGGTGAAATATTAGGCTAATATCTCAAGTAATACTGCAAAATTTTGGGCTCTTTCCTGCTTTTTCTATACGATTTAGCAGCTTCTACACATTTGTTCTGTGGTTTAGACAGCACATTAGCAGAACAACATATTAACTGTGCACTCCACATTTACTTCTGGGAAACTGACTAAATTGTGACAAAAGTGTAAATCCTCTATACTGTCTACATACAGATGGAAGAGCCCAGAATCCAAAAGTGTGAGCTTTTTAAAATTAACTTGGGAAGGTGCCCAAGAAACGTTAAAAATACCAATTCAGCTCAGAACAAACTGAAATTTGCAGAGTACAGTGCAAGCAAAACCAATGTCATGGGTTTGATGGTTTGATGGTTTGCAGAAAATGATAAATCATAGCTGTGCCTTGAATGCACTGTTGATCTGAATAAAAAGTATCTACCAAATGCATAAAATGTAATAAGATGAACACTATTTAGTTGTCTTAAACTATTGGCATTACTTAAAGGGGTCATCCAATGCCCATTTTCCACAAGTTAATATGATGCTTTAGGGTCCAAATGAAAAGTTTGTAATATACTTTGATTAAAAATACTCTATGGTAGTGTAAAAAAACACTCATTTTACTTGGTAAAAAATGCCTCTGTTCTCAGCAAGCGATATCAGTACCTGGCCCTTTAAATGATATGAACCTCTGCTCACCCCGCCCTTCAGTTCTGTGGGGCGTGTCATTAGATAGCACACGGGGTGTTGCCTAGACAACAGTTGGGGGTATATTTGTATAGTTTGGGGGGAAATGGCTTTGAAGACACTGTACAACCCTATCCATTGAAAATTTAATTTAAAAACCGGAGTTGGAACCGAAACAAGATGACACCTGCAAAGAAGTTCAACAACTACGGCTTATACTGGACGTTTCTGAATGGTTAGTAAACGCGATGTCACTTTGATTCATCTTTGTATGTACTGGCAGAGTAGAGTACTGAGAGAGATGTGTTTACTGTGTTTACTGTGGAGACTAACGCGATGTGTTTACTGTGTTTACTGTGTTACAGAGCTGTACGCAGTGTGTTTACTGTGTTAACTGTCTAGACTAACGCGGTGTGTTTACTGTGTTTACTGTGGAGACTAACGTGGTGCGTTTACTGTGGTACAGAGCTGAACGCAGTATGTTTACTGTGTTTACTGTGGTAAAGAGAGGAATGAGATGTGTTTACTGAGGTATAGCTGATTGAACAAGAGCAAAAAAGTGATCAGTTAACATAACTTACTCCGTCCTTATATTGAAATACATAAATGTGAGTGTTATAGTCTTTACTCATGTGCAGTTGCGGGCTGTAAACACTTTTGCAGGTATTGCGTTAACGTTACATCTTAATCATTAACAGACACCGTTTTAAACCATCTAGCGTTACAAGCTAAGCTTTATACTGACCCTCGTTTATAAAGCAGTATGGTGAGAAATGATTAGTGTAAACATGAACCCATTTAGATAGATCAGTGGTCACATTCCCTCAGTGCTGTCAGTTTACACTCGTGGCGGGTCTATGCTAAAACACTGCTGTCTATCAACTATCGCAGGAGCGGCCTCTCTCGTCATTACGCCACAACGACAGGCATCTGAGAACGGCTCGATATGAGAAGAGGCAAATTATTTTACTAAATTAAAAGAAAACTACTGGGCGGATCTTTGTCATTCTAGGGTGGTTGTGTACACACACTCCTAACACACATTTCAGTTCAAACAGCTTGTAAAAGTGCATGTGGTACCGGATGACCCCTTTAAGTACTTCTCACATTAAAATCTATTTGTCAAAAAACATTATAGAAGTGAGTAGCTTATAACACCACATATAGACCTCAAGACTTCAAGAAAGAAAGGTACCAATCAGTTGAATAGGCATTTAGAGAAACAAAATTATATGCCCTCACATATGAACAAAACCAACCAACAAACAAATGCAATCATAACTGTTCATGCAAACAATTCAAGGCCAAAAGCATGCTACTTTAACTAATTTAAACATAATAAATATAAATAAATAAATAATCAATTAAACTCACCTGTGTGCTGGTAAACCTATAATTTTCTTCTGCGGTTTTGACCATGAAAGCTGTACAGCTCAACATTGCCAACTATTGGCCTGGCTATGCCAGTATTTTAAAGCAATAAAATTAAATACAAATAAATAAATAAATAAAAATAATCAAACAAACCAACAGAAGATAGATACATATAGGTAGATTTACAACAATTTTGATTTTTTTTTTAAAGTGATAACTGCATTTTTTGAAATATCCATGTATGGTCATTACAAAACATAAAAGCCTTAACAAATTAAAACTTTAAAAACTGCAACAAACTGGATGAAAAACAAACATAAGTATGAGAACTGCATTTTCAGAAATGTCAATATATGGTTTCTGAACCACTGTAAATCCTTAAAAACGCCTTGATCTTTAATCATATTCTCTAGAGCGAAATATAAAAGAAGGATAAACCGAAAGAAAGTTGATGGAACAAGTTCCTCATAATACTGCTGAGGCCAAGGTTTCCTAAGCATTTGGGAACAGCAGCCTTCTCCGTTTGACCTGCCTTCAGCGTACTTTGTTTGTTTCTGTTTGTTAGCACTGCACCGCCTCAGCAGGCAAAGGTTGTGACCATGATAGCTCACCAAGTCAGGGTCGTGAGGGAGACTGCAAGGGGGGAGGGAGCAAGGGTGATCAACAGCACTTCTTATCCACCTTTATTTTCTCGACAAAGCCACTCATCTTCCTGTCACTGCTAGAGAGGAGAATGGGGGAGTATGCTGTTCTTTTCTGCGGCTTCCTGCCTTTGCTCTCTCTCTAACTCTCTCCAGCTCTGTGTCTCTTGCTCACATTCCCTATTTTAATAGAGAGAGCACACAATAATGCTCTTCTGTAGGAGGGAATTGGAAGACTTAGACAAGTGTAGGGGGAGAGAGAGAGACACGGAAAGGTTGAAAGAGATAGTGGGGCGTATGGAGAGTGGAAATGAGGCAACTGCTGGAAAGAAAGAAGGAATGCACGATGCACATGATAACAAAAGAGGGAGGAAGAGATGATGAGAGAGACAGAAAAAAAGCGCTGGAGAGAACTGTGGGCTGTACAGTAGCTACAAGGGGCCATCGAGCAACGCCGTGCAGATTCTATTTCGAGTCGCTGCTTAAGTTGAGGTCAGTGCTTTCGCTGCCAGACCAGAATGGTAATTAGAATGCAGGCGGATCACAGAGGGAATAGTACCAAAGAGCACTCTAATTCATACTTGTGCTGGCGTGTAGCGGAGGAGGTTACGCGCCAATAAGACTCGGAGTTGGGGTAAAGACCTTCAATGGGAATCCACATTAGTGCGGTCTCGTCCAATGGGGGGGTCTCCAATAAAAGCTTGATTGTTCGATCAAAAGAAATTGATGTGCCATTAAAACTCAAACGAGGTAGTGAGTATCAGCGGGGGTAACGCGGTGGGTGTGATAGGAGAGACGAGATGGATTGAAAACAGCCAAGAAATAGTATTAAATTGTCCATAAATACAATGGAAACAGAGACAGAAGTGACACTCTGCAGGAGGGGAAGAGATGACAGCAGGCTGTAGATGAATGGCAGCTATAGCATTTCTGTGTCTCAAACAGAAGAATATGGTGCAAAACCATGGGTTTGATTCCCTGGAAATGTAGAAATGCAAAACAGGGTAAGGGGCCATTCAGACATAATGGCATTTTTCCATTCCACTCTTCTGCTTTTACATTGTTTTTCTTTGTAAACATGCAGTAGATGGACGTCTTAGACCGTAGTTTGCATCTTGCATCTTTCGCACATGACACAACGTCAAAAAACTTGACGCTCAAATTAAAAGATTTAAACATCTGAAAAATAAAAGCCTCTCTAGATTTTACTTTTCATTACATTTTTTCCATTCCACTGCATTGCTTTTACATTGTTTTTCTGCGTAATTGTGCGCTAGATGGACGTCTTTGACCATTGTGTTCGCATCTTGTGTCTTTTGTAGCATCTCGCATGACACTGCGTCCTAAAAACTCACCACTCAAATTTACAAAAGGGGCCGTTCACACAGAAAACATTTTTGCATTCCACTACACTGCTTTTACATTGTTTTTCGATGTAAACATATGGTAGATAGACGTCTTTGACTGCTGTTTTTGTGTCTTCCGTCTCACACATGACACAGCATCATAAAAACTCAATACAAATGAAAAGATTTCAACTTTTGAATAAAAAAAAAAGCGTTTTATTTATGGGGCTGTTCACAAAGAAAACAATTTTGCATTCCACTGCGCTGATTTTCCATTGTTTTTTCTATGCTCAAGTTAGGGTCAACAAAGGTCAACAAAATGCATCTTGAGACTTTGGGTTTCTTTCCCATTTTCTTTCTTGTGTCTCACATTTTTAAATGTGCTCTTTGTGAATGCCCCTTAATTCACTGTAGATGAGATTATCTGTAGATAGATTAGATTATTGCATAAAGGTAATGTCTATAATGTTGGCCTGAGCCTTCCATGATAGAAAGGTGAAAGTAGGGATGAATAAACCTAAAAAAAAAACATCTTTAGGAAGATTTGGTTGCATTGAGAAAATAAGAGAACTATTGTTCCTGAATAATAGTGTGACTGTGCTATTTCTAAAACAGTTAAAATGTTAAAATTAAGTAAGGTTTTATACACAATATTACCATGTCTGTTTTTGTCAACAAAAATATTTTCAAAGAAAACATCATAAATCAGTTGTACATCCAGTGGTTTTGCTTTTAATGAATCGGTTGAATGAATGATTCAATGACTCATCAAGATGCCGCCACCTACTGGCATAACAATGTAACCTGCAAAACAGTCACTCAAAAATACCCAATACTGTGGAAAAACACTGACTCTAATTTGTTCAAACCTAAGTTTGATTCCCCACCCCTCTCTAAACCCACTGGACTCTTTTTTCCACGTCGTATTGTTTATTTCTGAACAATGGCACAGTTTCTTAATCACGTACCTCCTGCCTGTACTATCAGCAGCTGTTTACCAGTGTATCTAGGGAGAAGACACCAGCTTTACTGATTTATTCATGTTTTGTCACTGCTTTTACTACCAAAACTTACCACACAGAATGACACTTGCCTCTGTCTGCCAGATGGATTGAAAGAAATACGCAGAATGCAAGCTGCTCACTGAAAACATTCACTTTCTGTGGAGACAACAATGAGGAATGCATTATTTTACAATGGGAGTCAAAATAGAAGAACTACGTTCTGCATACATATGATGAATGCCAAACATCTATATGTGTGTGGATCTTCGTTTTTTTTTTTTTTTTACTTGTATTTGGATCTTAGCACCTAAAGAGGCATTGACATTTTTATCCTGAATATTTATTATAGTCAAATTATTCAGCATCAATAGAGGGTCAATTAAACAATCTTTTTCACATGAGCTATGAATCATAATGGTATCCACATAAATCATACTCTAGACCAGGATTTTTTAGCTAAAGGATGACAAAGACCTCCAAATAGGACTAATTGCTTGGGACTAAAAAGCCTACCGAGCCACGGGAGAGACAGTTTCTCAATCGCTTTGAGTGCGATTTGAGACGGAGTGAAACACGGACAAATGCATTTCATTCATTCATTCATTCATTCATAAACCTAAGAGCCTACCCATTAGTATGAACAAAAGGGAAGGTGGTCTAAAACACAATCACAAGCATGCCATTTTAGCTTGTTTTTAAATCTTTCAGCCCTATCATCATGTGTCATGTTTTTCACTGGATTTGAACACAAGGATTTCACATCCTAAGTCTACACCTACCCCAATGCTAAACCTGTAATCATAACTGTATACGAAAACGATTACAAGTGGAAACTGCAGTGATATGTACTTATTAGTATGTATTTCGCATCTTGCGAAAAAGTTCCCACACACTGTAAAAAAAATTTGTTTCATCTTAAAATAATTTGTTACTCCGCTGACTTAAAATTATTAGTTTAGTCAACTCAAATATCTTGTTGTCAATTAAATTAACATTAACTAACTTAAAATTTCAAGTTGACTAAACAAAAATGTTTAAGTGATATCGGAACTCCAACCGTTTTACCGTTTGTATCACTCCGCTTGTGGTATTTCTTACAGGAAGTGTCATGATGGACATCCAAATCCACAGTCATTATAAAAATAATCTGATATTGTCTCACAGAATGTAGTTTTTTAAGGCGAGAATGTACTTGTTTAGCCTTCAAATGTGCAGTTTGTTGATAAAGATAACTTTTTTTTTTTTTTTTAAATACTTAGTTTTTTTTCGAAGATGTGAGACTGTTTCTTGCCTACACCAACCAAATGCACTCTTACATCAAACAGATTTGGGTGAACACCAGAAGTGCCTTGATGTTGAAGTACAGTATTATATGTATTGATGCTCTTCAGAAGCACAGGGTCTTGACATTGCTCTATTTCCTGGTGATTGATCCACAGTCTAGCTCAACTGACAGAGCATGGGTTGAATGCTCAGGGAACGCACAAGTCGCTTCGAATAAAAGCATCTCCCAGACACCCAACATGTAGTTTAATATAGTTTATATGCCTGGGTTTGCTTTGCGCTTTGTGTTTAAATTACTTTGAAGGTCTGAAGTAAATCCTGTGAGACAAAGACCTGCTTCGAGGTGACACATTTGCTTATGTTATGACTAACATCGATCATATGTCTCTTTTTAATAAACTCCATATGAAACTCTATATGTGAGTTTACCCAGGCGCCACTCTTGTCCGGGCACTGACAGATCATCAAGTGTTCATGATAGTCTTGAACCTACTTGAACCTTCATACTTGAACCGCAGATAGGAATGAGAATAGGACAGAACAAGAACTAGAAAGTAGAGCAAATTGCTGTGCTGAATTGCCAACCAGTATATCAAAGCAGCTCTCGAATGACTCATACAATCTGACCCTGAAATGGACTGCTCAGTAGCTGCAGACATTTTCAAACGGTCAAGGTGTTAAATGATGACAGTGGCTGGTTTTCCTTTCGTAGGGATGCTCCGGCACATCTGGGACTCGGTGAAGCACCACCGGGCCTTAGTCCAAATCTCACAATCAACGTGACCCTGAACCATTGGGTCTGAATGATGCCCCCCCAGAGGAAGCCTTTTCTCAGATGGCTCCCAACACTGGCCTCCTGCAGACACACACACACACACATACACACACCTAGCTGGAGTAGACGCTCATGCCCGCCGCTCTTCAGAGGCACCAGATGTCTGTGGTCAAGGATGACATGGCAGCGTGTGTGGGGGTGAATCCCTTTTCCCTTGAGGAAAGACTACTGAGGTGTGGTCTCTCTTTTTCACCTGCTTAATAATCTGAGGTGACTGTGGGAATCATAAGGCCACCAACAGGTCCAACTGGATTTACACACACAGCCTGCTCCGGGTCCAGAGACTTGAAAGCATGAATCATGGGACCCATTTGAATTCTACAGAGAATGCTATATTTTATAAAGACATGGATGAGATTAGGAGGAGAAACTGT
This sequence comes from Garra rufa, assembly GCF_049309525.1. Lineage (NCBI taxonomy): Eukaryota > Metazoa > Chordata > Actinopteri > Cypriniformes > Cyprinidae > Garra > Garra rufa. Next base: position 41,200,568 of record NC_133366.1, on the reverse strand, counting down.
TAGACAAGAAGTAGAGATAACACACTTTTAAACTACACATCCTCAGCATGATTATGATCACTGTTTTGCTTTAGTAACAGTTTCATATTGAATCTAAAGGGGTAATCTATTAAACCGTGGCTGTCAAATGCGGCTTTACCGTGCTCAACGGCTCTGGCCCCAGCTCTGATACTGCATATAAACGAAACGCTATTGGATATTTTTTAAAAGGGGGCGTGGCTACTTGACATGTCCTGCCCTGTCTTCCTGTCTGAGTTTAAATTATTATGGACTTTTAAACCACACAGGTTCATTAGAAATATGTGCCTCTATATACATTTCTGCAGGCCCGTTATTATGTACCTTACTGCACATTTCGCAACGTGTCCATGTCCAGAGAGTGGCGCTAAAACACACGTTCAATATGTGACCTTACTCTACGGAGCCGTTGAATGCTTGATTCTGATTGGCTGACGAACATTCTAATGGTGTGCATTATTTTCAGGGAAACACATGGCGAACGTAGCTCAAGGCAGCACTTGACCGCATTATATGTCTATATCACTTCGCCACACGATTACATCCTTACATCCCAAAACAGCAAAATAACCAAAACCCACAATGACACTGGCCAAACAAATAAATACAGTAAACAATAGGATAAAGACAACAGATTACTTACATGTTTTTGCCTCAATATTACGTTTTATTATGTACAGAAAGCACATACTCTATTCCTCCCACTCTCTCCCTTACATACACACACACATACAGTTTGCACACACGTTAACATACGTGCTAGTGTTGTTAGCACTGTTCTGATGATTAAAGGGATTGTTCACCCAAAAATGAAAATTTGATGTTTATCTGCTTACCCCCAGGGCATCCAAGATGTAGGTGACTTTGTTTCCTCAGCAGAACACAAACGAAGATTTTTAACGAAAACCGGTGCAGTCTCTCAGCCAAATAATGTGAGTGGATAGGCACCAGACATGTAACGAGCCGGATGAAAAGCTTGTGCTCATGACCGATGGACGTGGCTGTGTATCAAAGGTAAAAAATGATATAAATACTGTTCAGTTTTTCGCAAAAACCGATCGTTTCGTGTCTTAGGACATCAATGTATCGTCACGAGTTGCAGGGTGTAATTTGGATTTGTCTGTGTGTGTTTTTGTTTACTTTTAAAGGTCTGGTGCCCATCCACTGCCATTATTTGGCTGGCAGACTGCACCGGTTTTCGTTAAAAATCTTCGTTTGTGTTCTGCTGAGGAAACAAAGTCACCTACATCTTGGATGCCCTGGGGGTAAGCAGATAAACATCAAATTTTCATTTTTGGGTGAACTATCCCCTTAACAACTTAAAAACTTTTGAGAGACGCACAGACTCTCTCTCCTTCTCTCTTTCTTTCTCTTTCTGTCTGTCTAAACTTCATTATTTACAGCATTAGTTTGCTATCAATGACTCAAGTGTCGTTACTAGGTCTAAAATGACGTTTTGGAGTTAGCAACAAAGGCATTGGATGAGCTGCGTAAGAAATGAATGCTACTCACAATAGCGTTTTAAGGACAAAAAAACGGATGAATGTCTTGACATACACTACCAGTCAAAGGTTTGGACACATTCCCTATTCTCTTTGATGGGTAAGTGTGTCCAAACCTTTGACTGGTAGTGTATATCATCTGATCAATGTCTTGGGCCACTCCGCTTCGCTTTATTACATTGCTACAGGCACATATTGCTGTTTTTATTACGCTGCTTGAGGTACGTATTGCGGCTGTTCAAAATTCAAATATCCGGGTAGTGTCGCTAAAGGTAATCTTCTAATGCTGAAATATCCTCTACACCAAACCCAACCCTAAACCTAACCGATAGTGTTAACAAATGTAAAAGTAATATAAAAATGTATTTGTTGAGGCAGCCGTGCTATTTTAACTTCCTAATGCGGATTTGAGCTACTTTGTTGAGCTGTAGTTTCACAGGATTCGTAACAGAGCTCTTCATCACTCAAGTGCAACACCGTATCACACGAGCTACCAAGTAAATATACTCAATTAGAAAAGTCATGCATATAAAGCTGGATATGTGACGATAATGTTTAGAAATATTAGTATATTAGTATATTATAATATTAAATATTAGTAGCACAGGATGTCAAAATAGTTTTGAAAGCACGTAATATAATATTCTACAAGTAATTAGGCTTTATTAATCAAAACTCTGTGTAAAATAAAATAAAAGTTGTCTAAGTTTTACTGCCTCTAGTGTTCATTTCAACTGGAAACTGAAGTGATTCATACATATAGGTAAGTTTTTTCAGTTTTGCAGAATAGAGGCACATATTTTCAATGAGCCTATAAATAGACAAATTCCAAATTCATATTCAAATTCCAAATTAAGAATCATCATAATGCAGCCAAAGATAAATTATGAAAAAATACAAATTATTTCAGTTTCCCCTTTATTCATTTTTCATGTGACAGTGAGCAAATCAGGTTTTGCAAACACATACAATTACACAGATATCCACAATCGCCATTTGTTTCTGCTTAAACTTAATTTGGAACTTTTCGGTGGTGGAGCCAAAAAAAAGTAGATAATGCATTTGACAATAGTTCTCTGTCTAAAATATCAAGTTAACTGCTTGTTTATTGAACTGTTACTTCTGAGTAAAGTAAGCAGCAAATAATACTGAGATGCCTGTATTGTTGTCTCAAAACAAGGTTTTGTATCTCAGTATAATCCACTATTCTTTAATGCATGAGTAAACTGCACTCGGTCTGTACAAACCAGAGATCTGCTGACAATCTGTTGGCTCTGCCTACAAAAGGACAAATGTTCAGTCCTACATTTACACATATTTACAGTACACACAGCGTGAGGATTACATCTAATTTGCATACAAAGGATATTAAAATGCACAAGCAGTAGATGTGTAACGGAAGTTGAAGGTGTCAGTAAACCTACTTCTGCATTAGCAATGCAAAGACTCTGTTCTCATGCCAACAAACCATGCAGATCTTTGTACTGAACCACTGTAATTGTGATAATGACATATTCATGACAGTGGACCCTAATTGATTTTATTGATTTATGGGAATAGCATAAACGCCAAGAAATATGTTGTAAAATTACCTAATAATTTACTTTGATGACTATTGATTAGGCAGTTATCAAACTACAGGTGAACTGACCCATGACAAACACATAATGAATCGTCCATAAATGCCCCATAACACACTGTTTATCTGCAGGTTGTTTCAGTATTCACATTGGAAAGCAGATTACAGCACAGAGAATGGTTTTGACTTATATCTCTAATAATGACTCAAATAAAATGATCAAAATTTGTGATTCATGATAATTCAAATTAATGCACTGGGATTCTGACAGATTTGTATCAGTGTATTGTGTTGTGTTAGGATTCGTTGTTCTTTGCTCCTTGACGTTATCTTGACTGCTGGACTTCCAAGACTAAAGCATCAAGCAGCAGGGCTTTGTTAGGGGAACCTTTCATGTAGAGAAATCAATGCTAAAGCAGATGAAGAAAAAAAAATGTATTATTTGGAAGGCCAATCTGAGAAACCTGTCGAAAATCTATTACACATCAAAGAACATGACTTAGAATGGCATCTTTGTCTGATTTCAAAAGACAACGATTTTCTATATTTCAAATTCAAGCTTCAATGAATAGAGAAGATGTTCCAATAGCAGGCACTTCAATTAATTACACAGAGGGCAACACTTCAGGCTAAACTTTGAAATTCTTCAAAAACTGACCTTACTTTCAGCAACTGAAATATTCTAAAGAAAGCTGTATGATAGCTGTCATTACAGTTATTTCCAAAATGTATATCATTCTGCTCTAAAGACCATAGTCTTAAAGACTGTGAAATCTCACTTTGTTAAACACAAAACCACATAAAAATAACTTGAAAACTTAATTAAATTATAAGTGAGAAAGATAAACACACACACACACACACACACAGAGATATGTTATTTAAAGCTGCAGTCTATAAGTTTTGCCTCTTTGTTGCCATCTCTTTGTTGAAACCTGCAATTGCAATTATTTGTGGAATTATCTTCCTTATGTGGGTTGTGCACCGGCATGTTTTGAGATGCTTCAAAATCACAGATTCTAGCCTGTGTCTTTTCAATATATGACCCAAATAATTTTTCATCTAAACAAGTAAGTAACAAGTCTGCCTATTTTGAGGAAAAAGCATAAATTGTGCTACCAATGGTGATTAAAGGGTTAGTTCACCCAAAAATGAAAATTAGCCCATTATTTACCCATCCTCAAGGCATCCTAGGTGTATATGACTTCCTTCTTTCAGACAAATGCAATCAGAGTTATATTAAAAATTGTTCTGGCTCTTCCAAGCTTTATAATGGCAATGGGTGGGTGTTTCTTTTCAACGACTAAATCCAGTCCAATAAAGTGCATCCATCCATCAGATAATGTAGGATGTCAGCATTGCGTCACGAATTAGAAGTACAAAACGAGGATTTGTTAAGAAAAATGATGGAGGATATAAGCCAAGAGGAGACTAAGGAAACTTTGCTTCCTTTGCTACTGTAAACAAAGACTTTTTTTTTTTTTTTTTTGCGAGACTCACCAGCACATGTGGTACACACACGTCCTACGTCATCCACCTGGAACAGCTTCCGTGTACAACTATTAGTGCAAGCTAGAGAAAAGTGATTATTATGTTTTAACTAGGGTTGGGAATCGAAAATCGATTCCGATTCTGGAATCGGATACTTAAGATAAAGAATCGGATACTTGTTATAATATTAAAATTTCGATTCCTCGTTTCGATTCCTGGTTGCATTTTTTCCATCTAGTGATCTGCCAGGACCTTCCGCGCGTGCAATCTGCCAGGACTTTACGTGGTAATGTAAACATCAGTCGAAAAGATGGATCACGGTAAGCGTTTAAAAGTGTGTCTACGCTTTGTAAAAACCGAAGACAAATCTACCGCTGCACGCGAACTTCATCTTAGAGATCTGCAAGGGACGGATTTTAGTCCTGCGCCCGCCCACTCCAGAAGGAATATATGTTATTTCGTCCCGCAAAAGCCCACATAAAAGTCACTTATATCCCCGCGGGAAGACAGGTATCTACTTTATCTCTTGGCTGCATGAAACAAACCCTCCCGGAAATGTAAAGGGAAAGATGACCAGAGTAATAGTAACGAACTCGCGCACACCTAATGTATTCATTCTTGTATATCGGAGTCGTACATTAGACACGCATAAGTCCGCTGTTGATTCACAAACTATTCATGCTTTCGGTGCTCTGATCCATAGTATTTTTGCGTGAAATTTCAAAATATTTGCATAGTTTTCAAAATGAATGTCCTGTGAGTTTTTTATAATGAATGCTTACCCATAGAGGTGGATCTTGTAAGGGTCAGTGGTGTTTAAGCACATATGAGCACCAGCATAAACAGATTTACAATGTATTTACTGTATTTTTCATTTATATGTTTATTTTATAATAAATACAAACAGTAGATATTCATTCACTTAAGAAAGAGTACTCTGAAGTTGTGAAGAATGTCTGAATTAAATAATTTAGGTGCTTTAAATCTGTATATGTGTGTTCATGTTAAAAAGTTAGAGCAGAGGATTTTCTTTTAAATTCAAAAGTATAGCTTTAATTTAAAGTTTGTTTGATTTTTTTTATAACATGCAGGAGAAAAATAAAAAGGCAAAACTAATGTTTAGGTTAATAAAAAAGGTTAAAAAATAAACACCTTTAGAGGAAATGTCAGGCATAGGGGGGCCTTGCAAAACTGACCCGAGAAGAAGGGGGCCCTGATATAAAAAAGGTTGAGAACCCCTGTAATAAAATAATATGTTGCAATCTAGCACTGAAAATAAACATGTTTAATATATTAATGTTTGACTTTTGTGTTTTTTTTTTTTTTTTTTTTTTTTTACTAAATCGGAATCGAAACTGGGAATCGAAAAGAATCGGAATCGATAAGTGGAATCGGAATCGGAATCGAAATCGATAAAATTCAAACGATACCCACCCCTAGTTTTAACTATAGATATTTTTCTTACGAAAACACATCAATTTGCTACAGGGGGCCTTTATTTACCCCCATTTTTTATTATAGAGGGATGCGCTTTTTTGGACTTCTTTTGAACTGTTGAAAAGAAACACCTGCCCGTTGCCATTATAAAGCTTGGAAGAGCCAGAACAATTTTAATATAACTCCAACTGGATTCGTCTAAAAGAAGGAAGTCATATATGCTTAGGGTGGCTTGAGGGTGAGTAAATCATAGGCTAGTTTTCGTTTTTGGGTGAACTATCCCTTTAAATATAACAATCGCTTAGCTCTTATCACATTGTGCAAATTATTATTATTATTATACTTTGCTCTCAAATTGTTAATGTTAACAACATTGTGTGACTATGTGTATATGGTATGTGTTAGCGTTATCTGTAGATTTCAACTTCTGTAGAAATTTTATTTAATTTCAGTCACATGTGTTTCATAAACACATAATTCTTTCTGGAATACAATCCAGAATAAGCTATAAATGTTTACAGATGTGACGTAATGATGGATCGTAATGATGGATGGATCTCCAACTGCTGTAAAATTTTAAGAACAATTACAGAAGAGTAAAATAAAGCATATTTCATTACCTTATGAAACGTAGAAGGATTCAATTTGAGCGGATGCATCCGGCTAATATTCGCAATTTCAACCATATTCGCAAAACTACCGTTTTCAAAATCAATTGTTTGGTCACTGGCAGCTTATTCACCACATCCACCATCAAATGACAGTGACAGATATATTTAATGGCATACAGTAATTGCTCTGCAGTATAGCCATTCAAACCAGTTTAATTTTTGCTGATGATATTCTTTAGTTTTATGCCTGCGGTAATTACGAGTGACACATCATGTCATTATTGTTTATTAAACAGTGCCACCTTGAGGAATAAATGTATATTGCATGTATTGAGTTTTTGTGCAGAAAAAAATATATTTAGACATTTACATACCTCGGGTCTTTAGTGACCCTATAGACTTTTTATAAAAAAATCAAACAGAAAACACACATTCTTTCAAATTGTTATATTGTTTATAATGAATAGATTGAGGAATACTAAGAACGTTGATGTCTAACTTTAAAAAAAATGAAGGAGGGAGAGGGTAGTGATTGACATCCCGCATATGCATTTAAGGGTTAATGCACAAAAGAAGACATGTAAAATTAAATTACGTAATAAAATTAAACTGTTACATTAAAATACATCATTTAATTTGCTAGAAAAGGACAAGAAACACTACACAATCCTTGTAGTTTATGAATATCATTGTTGTTTTAATTATTTTTATATACAGTATTTTTCTGCATAAGTAGCAGCTAGAAATCTTGTGGAACGTTTCCTTGCTTTAGAGAAGAATACAAATGAAAGCTTTTTCCCTAGAAAAGTGATGATAAATCATTGCCTCATCAAAAGCTATTTCCGATGGGATTCTGCACCAGTCATATTTTTAATGTCAACCAGAACAGGAAAAAAGTAACACTGAAACCTGCTAAGTAAAAGGGGACATTTCAAAAAGCAATAAAACACATCTTAACAAGTGAACTGTCAGAAGTAGTTTCTGTTTTCGTCCTTGATTCGTCTTACAGAACTGCCTACAGGAGATTCTCTGTCTGAAAAGCAATCCGATTTGAATGTCTGTTTTATTTAGCTGTTTTGTTTAGAAAATGGCATTCTCTTTGTGCCCAGTCTCCGCTCCGCAGGAGAAGCGCTAGATCTCTTTGTTGTTGTCATTGTTGCTTGGCGGATTTCGCTTGCTTGTTTGTCTTTTGTTTTTATTTTGATTTCTCAAAAACATAATAGAATTGTGAACATCAAATGGAGGCTTTTCAAGGCGAATAAAATAATCTTAAGCCGGACATTAGTCGTGGAAGAGAAGCCGAGGCGGACTGCCTTACCGCGGAGATCAAAAAGATACATCAAAGGGCCAAAGAAAAACACATCCAAAAAACAGAACATCTGAAGCCCCAAATATCAGATAGCTCCGCAGACAAATGCAACACAAAACAACCCCGCATGCCACCCGTACCTGGGACGAGAAGGTGGCCCATAACAACAAAGTTGCTTTTAAGCCAGTTGTTTGATAAACACAAAAGGAGAACGTCTCTCTTGACAGTCTATTCCAACCATAACAAAAGTCAACCTATAGGAATACAAGAAAAAAAAGTACAAGTATATCTAAAATACAGTGTTTAATACCTTCTCCTCCAGATACTTCAGCGTAATCGTGTCTTGCTCTCTTTGCAATTGCCATGGTTACTGTCAGCCGAAGTTACAATGTGAGAGAACCGAACTCTAGCAACATTTCAGTGGAGGAACGCAGACTCCGACAGAGAGAAAAATCATTTTAGTTTGCAGCATCCACAGGTTGGTAACTAGTGCGCTTGGGAGATACTCTGAATAATAAAATATTTGGCTCAAAGGTTTGCTATTATTACAGACTATCCAAAAAGCAGCCCAACCAAAATAAGCCAAAATTGTAAAGAATCTCAAGTACTGTTATGCTCCCAAAGTGCTATATCAAACTCCAACTGCTCAAACAGTTCATAAATGAACAGACTTTCTCATCTAAACATCTAAACAGCTTGTAATGAGGTCAAGGGTGCAATCATGACTGAAAAAATCCACATGTAATCCTGTAAAGCAGGAAACGACAAGGAAATGTTGGGATGAGAGTTATGGTAATGAAGAGTCATGGCAGAGATATGGAAATGTAAACACCTCACAGCTCTCTGAGGAACCATGTGTGAATTTACAGCAGATGAATGCAGCACCAGTCCGTGTGTAATGACTGTGTGTAATAGTGAGTGAATTTGGCACGCTCAGCATGCTAGTGGCCTCGATGAGATAATTGCATCGGCGCATTAACTCCTCTTGTACGATTGTAGGCCTAAATCTCAGGCTTTCACTCAATTCTTTTCCACTTGCTTCTTGAAAATAAAGACCTATACAAGACATGCTCGCTAACACCAGTAGAGAGAGAATCCATTTATTTTTTGGAAATGGACTAAACTTTGATGTGCCGGAAGTCTTGTGTTCAGATCTTCAGAGGCCAAGCTCAGCCAAGTTTCTTTGGTTTTGGTTGATACTTTCAATACTGATGCAATATTGAGAAGATATAAACCCTATATATAAAGTGTTCATGTTTAACTAGATTTTGATCTAGATCTAGATTTTTAGAAGTGACTTTACATTTTGTTTACTGTAGCTTGAAAATACGTTTGATTATAGACTTTACAGTTAAAAAACTTTATTAGCAAATAGTTAGTGCACACATACACACATTTCTTTTTTTATTATTATTATTAGATCTAGTGCTTTTATAACCACTGAAAGTTTGATAATTTTCTGTAATTGTTGTTAAAAGGGTCATCGGATACAAAACTCACTTTTACATGTTGTTTGAACATTAATGTGTGTTTGCAGTTTGTGTACACAGCCACCCTACAACGATAAAAATCCACCCAGTGGTATTTTTTTACTCTTTAAAAAGTAATGTCCCCTTTTTAAAATCAGGTCATTCTCAGCTTCTTGTTGGTGTGGTAATGATTGATTGACATGAGCGCCTTACCTTAGACCCGCCCTCACCAAGCTGAAACAGGCTGACTCCGATCACCATTGTGTTGACTCAGGTGCAGGGGAAGACAAGAATGTCTCCAATTGAGCGATTGAGGTGTTCTGTTGTTGCATGTAATAATGAACATAGCAGTCGTCATTTACTCCCGACATCTGAGCCGCTGAAGACGCAGAGGATTAACTTTACTTTCGTTTTTGAAAGGAAAGCGCCGATCCCGATCTACATATGCATCTATGTTCATGCGAATCATTTGTGATGCTCTTCACCCACAGCAGAAGTGAGTATAAAGGATTGTTATGCATCTTTGCAAATGGCCTTTCTTAATAGTGTGCTAGTTAGCAAGTTTCGCAACTAAACACGGCTAAATGTGTCTAAAGTAAACATTACGGCTCATCATCCTACGGCGGAGAGGGGCGGGGTAAGCAGAGCTCATTAGCATTTAAAGGAACATGCAACAGAATAGCTCGCTCTAACAAGGGCTGATTTTGACCAGGTAAAAAGAGTGTTTTTTACACTACTTACATGAATGAAATTATAGTGTCCAGCAACCACTAGTAAACATATATCACAATTATACCTGGTGTCTGAATCATTTTTGTTTTGACTGTACGCTAAACAACAACATAAATCTGATTATATGCAGTTTAGGTCAAATGAAAAGTTAAAAATGCTGGCTATTAAACATACTGTGAAATGGATGCAATGAACCTTTTCTCTGTTTTTATGAAGAAAAATTATACACATATTAATAAAAGCTCTGGGACTTGACTGACAGATCCATTGACAAAAGGTTCAAATGATTAAAATGAATAATTTGCAAAATCCTACGTATGCATGGTCTATGAAGGTACAAAGAAACCTAAAGAAGAGCAAAGTGAATTTGCTGTCTGAATGTGCAGGTTAATTACATTGGCACCTTGCATTTTGATACGTATCTTTGTCATTCCCTTAGTTAATTATTTGAAATAGAAATGACCGAAGACCAATGCTAATAGTGTACACTCTCCAGAGGGGTCAAGGCAGATGTAGAGTCGAAAAAGCAAGGTGAGAGAGAGACGGGTTCACGGGGTATTAAAGCTGAGAAGTGAGAAGTGAGAGGTGAGAGTTTGAGGTAAGAGAATGAGAAATATAATTGAATTGAAGTTTCAAATGAAGGAGAGAGATGGAAGGAACGATAGAAAGAAGACTCTGGCCTCTGGTATCTTCTGTCACTCTGTAATGCAGCTGGTTTTACAGCAGCCGTATGGCCCATCTCACCGTGCCACTCGCTTCATTTGGCTCATGATGTGGCCCATCAGCCTAGAACCTAGAGTGGGCATTTCTCTCTTTCTCTCGCTTCTCACTTCTTAGCTCTTTCTGTGACCATTCGAAGCTGCTATTATCTTGTCACTGCCCAGGTGTAGCCTCACAGTGGGAGATCATTGCAACAGAGCTGTCCCTCTCCTCAAGAAAAAAAAATTCAAGAGTTGTGGAAACTCAAAATATCATTGAAATAACAATGCAAGAGATTCATGACTTTTCCCAAGTTGGACCAAAATACAAAGATGTTTAGCTGTGCACTTAAAAAAAAAGTTGAAGAAACTTTTTGGGCTTTTTCAACTGTGTAAATGTTTACTGAATGTTTATTTCTGATAATAAATACACTCTTAAAAATAAAGGTGCTTCACGATGCCATAGAATAACCTTTTTTTGTGTAAATGGTTCCATAAAGAACCTTTAACATCTGGAGAACCTTTCTCTTTCACAAAAGGTTCTTTGTGGGGATTCTTCAGATTATAAAAAGGTAAGAAAGAGATGGTTTGGAGCATGTATCAAATGCCAAATGTCAAGGTTCATAGTTGTTTCAAAATGTACAAATTTTAATGGTTTGATATTTTTTCTGGGCTCGAGCAGCTGTAGCGACAACGTCTCGTAAGAGTCTTAATTTTTCCCAACATTAGAGCTACTGAGGACGTAGTGGATTAATTCATGTCTGTGCAAACCATTTTACTCCAGACTGCTTTCTGAACGTAGGACGATTCAAGGCAGGTTTTGCCAAAAAGTTTAAACTCAAGGATGGATCAGTACCCACTGTTTTGTGATCCAGTTGCAACTCCAGAAGATGTTTATATTTTTGATTATTTGCAAATCCAGAGAATTTCCAGAGACAAGAGGGGCAGGGTGAGCAGAGCTCATTAGCACTTAAAGAGACACGCACCAAAACAGGTTGATGTGAACAGAACTGTTTTTGACAAGATAAAAAATTATGTTGTTTTACAAGACCATTGAGGAATTTCAACCAAAGTATGTTGCAGACATTTCTTAAAAAACATAAACAATCATACCAACTTGTGGAAAATAGGCATACATTGTCCGCTTTAATAAATAATATATATGTGACCCTGGACTATAAAACCAGTTAAAAAGTTTTAAGTAGCATGGGTATATTTGTAGCAATAGCCAAAAATACATTGTATGGGTAAAAATTTATCATTTTTCTTTAATGCCAAAAATCTTTAGGATATTAAGTAAAGATCATGTTTCATAAAGATATTATGTAGATTTACTACCGTAAATATGACAAAACCTAATTTTTGATTAGTAATGTGCATTGCTAAGAACTTCATGTGGACAACTCTAAAGGTGATTTTCTCAATTTTTTTTTTTTTTTTTTTTTTTTTTTGCACCCTCACATTTTCAAATAGTTGTATCTCAGCCAAATATTGTTCAATTCATACAAACCAAACAGCTTTTAGATGATGAATAAATCTTAATTTTACAAAATTCTCCTTTTTGACTGGTTTTGTGGTCCAGGGTAACATATTATACAGTCTCTTCATATTTTATGTTCATAAATGATTTGTAAACTGCAATTAATATATTACACTTTCAATTAAAAAACAACTACAGTTGGTTTGTAAAATGTGTATGTGTGTGTGTGTGTGTGTGTGTGTGTGTGTGTACCTGGTATTCATCACGTTGTGGGGACCAAATGTCCCCACAAGGATAGGAATACCAGTAGATTTTGACCTTGTGGGGACATTTCTCAGGTCCCCATGAGGAAACAGGCTTATAAATCATGCACAATGAGTTTTTTTGATGAAGTAAAAGTATGCACAATCTCCTGTGAGGGCTAAGTTTAGGTGTAGGGTAGGTGTAGGGCGATAGAAAGTACGGTTTGTACAGTATAAAAACCATTACGCCTATGGAATGTCCCCATAAAACATGTAAACCCAACATATGTGTGTGTGTGTGTGTGTGTGTGTGTGTGTGTGTGTGTGTGTGTGTGTGTGTGTGTGTGTACCTGGTATTCATCACGTTGTGGGGACCAAATGTCCCCACAAGGATAGGAATACCAGTAGATTTTAACCTTGTGGGGACATTTCTCAGGTCCCCATGAGGAAACAGGCTTATAAATCATGCACAATGAGTTTTTTTGAGGAAGTAAAAGTGTGCACAGTCTCCTGTGAGGGCTAGGTTTAGGTGTAGGGTAGGTGTAGGGCGATAGAAAATACGGTTTGTACAGTATAAAAACCATTACGCCTATGGAATGTCCCCATAAAACATGTAAACCCAACATGTGTGTGTGTGTGTGTGTGTGTGTTTTAACTAAACGTTTTTAAATGATCACACTTTTTCTTTTAGTTATGGGAGAGGCAAATATTTTTTACACTTTGAATCAACTGCTTCAAAAAATAATTTGCTATTATGAAGCGCTTGAAGAACCGCATGCTGGTGATTCCTGCTGGTCAAAACTGTGTAAATGCAGCAAAACCTCAGGCTAAAGATGCATAAAAATCCCGTTTACACACCAATTGCAATGTTTTATTGAAAGTTCAGATTACTAAATACAGGTACAAGTCATCAAATTGAATTAAATATGAAGTGTCTGTACAATACGTGTTCTTTTATTAATTGGTTTGTTTGTTTCATGGAGAGCTTGGCTGAACAGACCAATAACAGACTATTAACTACTACTCTTACTTTTTATTATGCAAATGTGTCTTTAAAAAATGTCTACAGATTTATAGAACTCACTGAGATTGCCCCCTAGAAGCAAGTCAATGAAATTTCCAAACATTCTAAAATGGTTATGAAGTAACATAGCCTTGTTTTCTGAAATCACATGGCACTTTAATACACGCTGCAATCCACTGGTTTGAAACAAATGATTTGCAAAGATTTTGAAGCTTCACACAGCAATACTTTTCTTAGTATTCGTTTCAAGTGAGAATTTTGTGTGTGGGATGGTCTCAAACTGCAGTTGGTTTGTAAAACATGTATGTGTTGTTGTTTTTTATTAAAACCCCTTTTACACACCAATTGCAAATGTTTTATTGAAAGTTCAGACTACTACATGCAGTAACAAGTCATCAAATTGAATCAAACATGAAGTGTCTGTATAATATGTGTTCTTTTATTCATTTGAGAGGCTTGTTTTGTTTGTTTTATGGAGGGCTTGGCTGAACAGACCAATAGGAGACTATTAACTACTACTCTTACTTTTTATTATGCAAATGTGTCTTTAAAAAATGTCTACAGATTTATAGAACTCACTGAGATTGCCCCCTAGAAGCAAGTCAATGCAATTTCCAAACATTCTAAAATGGTTATGAAGTAACATAGCCTTGTTTTCTGAAATCACATGGCACTTTAATACACGCTGCAATCCACTGGTTTGAAACAAATGATTTGCAAAGATTTTGAAGGTTCACACAGCAATACTTTTCTTAGTATTTCTTTCAAGTGAGGCTTTTGTGTGTGGGATAGAATCAACATAAAGGCTTGTTTTGTGGACATTATAATTTGTATCATTCTAACTAAATTGGTAAACTTGCTGAACTAGCTGTTGTTTCTCACAATCCTCAGCCATTTAAAGTGTATTGTTGTGAGGGTCAGTCTGTACAACCATCCAATCAGCTATAACAGAAACTCACACAATATAGACTCTCAAAAAGGGCTGCGTGTCTTAGACACAATTTGGGTTTAAAATCACGAAAGCTTTAATCTATGCAAAGATGGTTTACTCAAACAAACAGTCCGTTCTGCCAAACATGAGAGGTTTGGTTACCATGGCCACCTATTGGTAAAACAATGCCTGCAATTAGCAGAGCTTTTCTGATATTGCAATTGCAATTATAATGTGTGCGATAATAGATTAAGGTCAGTGATTTATGGTGTAAATTAAACCGCAATTAAAGCAGAGTTAATTTTCTTTTTTGTAATACGAGAGCAATGTTAAATCGAAATTGCTTCAAAACAATAGATTTGAACCACTGTAAAGTCCGAACTAGGCCACGTGTTATGAACCAGTTAATCGCCAGTTTTACTCTTTGGCGATGTTAACCTTTTCTTAACGTAACCTGTTCAGATAACACATTGAAGTGCTTCTTTTCTTTCCTGTTACACACTCAAGGCTATCTGGGGAAAATGTTTAACACAACTCTTTTATTCCTCTGTCCTTCAGCTATAATATATATTAATCATTTGATACTGCTGTTACTGAGAGTTGCGTTGTAATCGGACTGCCCTTTCCCACTGGCAGAGTTAATTAAGTGTAAAATGGATGGAGGTGGGAGGGACGGGAGGGGTGAGGGGGGGCGATGGGAACGAAAGCTTGGCAAGGACCCCGATACTCGAAGCACAGAGTCTACTGAGGGGATCAGGACACCGATGGGGCCTTCATCTGCCACTCAAACTCGGACCAGCACAGCAAACCTAAGAGAAGATGGATTACGGCCATTTGTGATGCTATTAGTGCTATTGAGTGGGTCTGTTGCTCACCGCAGCTTTTACTGGCCGGTCCAGGATCAGCATGCTGAGTGCTGACATTGAAGACCAAAGCAAGCTGTCCACTTGGTTTCCAAGAAAGAATGACTCAACCCACAGAGTTGAGCGTTTTGTTTTTGTTTTTTAATGAAAAATCAGTATTGCAGTGTGACCAAAAAAAAAAATCACTTCAAAAGTCATTGCCACAATGATTTTTTTTTTTTTTTTTTTTTTTTACCTAAAGCATATGATGAGTTTGGTGGGGGGTAATTGAGAATGAATAGGGGAAAGTCACTTGAGAGGAGGCAATGCGTCCATCGCGATATGATTGGATATGACTGGTTATTTTCGGCTGTGATTGGCTAATGTCATAAATCCTGCCTCTTTTGTTTGTGCGCATTCGCAAATTGGTCTGAATTAACAATATAATGGCATTAATAAGAAGACTAATTTAAAAAAGTAAGTAAACAACTTACTCATTTAAGATATAACCACTTTTTATGTCAAAATAAGACTGAAAATGGCATGAAAACCTGATCTGTGGGAGTTTTTCCATATCTGTGATCAATATTTACCGAGCTTTGATGATCTGAGAAATTAAAAAATAGTTAAAAGTTAACTATTAATAAGAATAGCTGAACATAAGTTCACAAATAAAATATATTGTTTACATAGTTACTGCCTTGAGTTATTATTTTGGAATAAATGTAAAAAATGCTTGATAAGATTCATACTTGGCTTTAATAAATAGAATACTGATTACATTTTTAATGTAAAAATCTAAAATAGAATTGTTTTTCTTTCTTTCTTTTTCTGATAGTGTAAGTCATGTTTATTCAACCAAGAAAATGCGACTGGGAAACTAATTTACATTTGATTAATTTTTTTTTTTTTTTTTTTACATTTTACCCTGACTTTGCAGAGCAAGGTTGAATACAAAAAAGTTTTTGCTCCTACACTGAACAAAAATTTAGTGTAGAATTAATTTCTCTTTGAAATTGCTTGTAATTTCTACAATTAATTACAAAGAATCGGCTTGTAATGCATTGAATTACATATACACTGACCATATGTCCACTTTTTACCCAGATATGTTCTGCCAGCATTTCTAAATTGCCTAAAAGTGGCTTTGTTTTCCAATTGACAGTCTCTTTACAGTCCTCATTATAAGCTTATTTGCATTGCTTTGACTGTTCTCTAGACCCCACCTTCTCACGTGCCACGATTGGTTGATGCACAATGCCTTCGCACTATTGGTCAAGATACTTTTTAGTCATTACTTTCAGCAAATATGAAAACAACATTAAAAACAACGTGAAAACCCAGACTTTCAGGAGAAAAAAGTGTTCTACAGTCATTCTAATAAATTGTGCCATTTTAAAGTAGAAAGACTAACATTTTATTTTCTTGTAAAATGTACTCCAAAAGTCTCGAAATTTCAAGGAAAAATACAAAACAAAACATTTTTTACAGTGTACAACAAAAGTCAATGGAGGCCAAAACAACATTGGACCTTATTGACTTTCAATGTCAAAAAAAAAACACAGTGATATTTTTTTTCTTCTTCAAAATATCTTCTTTTGTATAGAATAAAGAAAGAGGGTATGTAAATAGTGACAGAACATAATTTTTTGGGTGACTCATTCCTTTAAAATTAATGAAGTAAAGGATTGCACACTTATTAATGTATTTCTCGCTTGTGTTATAAATCTGTCATCAAAGTTTGCAGTCCAACCCGAGCTTTTTTCGGCCCCTTCTGAGGGAACTTTCACAGTGGTGGTAAAGGATTGGCAGTAAATTGAAATGACACTCCAAGAGATTAAGAAAGGCATTTCATCAGCGTCTGAATTCATAGGACACATACGCCTCAAGATAAGAGGCAAACCAGAGATGCCAGTTTAATTAAAACTATCGCTGAACAACCCTGTTAAGGACAGAGAACTGTTTGCCTCATCAACACTGTTTTTAATGACTCCCCTATCTCCAAATCTATTCTTGTCCTGTTGTCTAATGAAAAGAGGCCACTGGTGATACTTCACAGAGTTCATGTAACATGTTTACATGTTATCATGATTCATTAGAAAAGTAATAACAAGAAGAATGTGCAATTACAAACTGCTCCACAAAGCAATTACATATCAAGTACATGTTGTTCATTAGAAGTACCCTGCTTAATTAATTAGAGAGAAATACATGGAAACTAATGTAAGTGTGACAGTGTCGCTACACAAGACTTGCTGTTATATGAAGCTCTTGATCAATTCATTAAAATTCGCAATGCTGATTCACTAGATGCAATACATTAATGCTGTCCCATACAATTAAAAAAAAAAAATCTTTTTGGTTTTCCCTTCCTTTGCTGCAAATACAAAAAAGACTTAATGATTAAAATAAGAAAGAATTAAGGCAGAATGCGTCATTATTTATGCAATAAATAACATAAAAGCTCTAAAATAATTAGAATAACAATAAAAACTCTTCTCAGCCACCCTGATAAGTTGACAGCCTCTGAACCGGAGAGAGACTAACCAGAAATTAATGTTAATTTTAGTATTTGGCTCTGACAGATCTAGCTTAGTGATTGATCAAACTCTGCATATTTGGTTTCCTTATTATAGTGTAGTGTTTTCCCTCATATGTTATGTAGTATTATGTAGTGTTTGTCCTAGTTTCCCTATAGGCCAAAGGCACACAGAATCATTATCTAAATATAAGAACGTTTATTTGATAGATGGGTTGAAATGGTGCTTTTGAGAATCGCTCATTTAATAAATAAAGTCACTTGCCTGGCTTAAACATCGACCCTTTGAAATAGCAAAACACAAACTGAATACACTACAGAAATCAAGGGAATTATATGGAGAGAGGCAAATCTCTTGACGACAGATGCCAGTCAAATGGAAACACACTTGGAATTCTGCTGTATAGATGTGTTCATGATCTCTTTCACTCTCCTTTACGTGGGTCCGGAATGAGAGAGAGAGAGATAAAGAGCTCTAGGAACACCAGGACCACTATCAGGTTTATTATAGTTAACTAAAACTAAAACCATAGAAAATGCTATTACTTTAAGGAAAATAAACTTTAACTGAAATAAAATAAAATATTAAAAAGCTTATTTTATTTAATCTAGTTGCCATTTTTTAATTTTATTTACAGTAGTTTAACTTGATGCATTAATAACTATACAATTAAAATATAAAATATTAATAATAATGTCAAAAAAACAACAAAATTAATAAAATAAAAATGTAACATTTAAATAAAATCTAATTAATAAATAATATTAATAAAAAGCTATAATATGATTATAGTTGCCAAAAAACATTTTTATTTAGTTTACATTGATGCATTAAAATAACTAAATCTAACATAACTATCCAATTAAAAATATATAATTATTAATAATAATAATAATAATGACAAAAAACAACAAAATTAATAAAAATTTAAAATAAAAACTAATTATTAAATAATATTAATAAAAAGCTCTAATAGTATGTAAATTATGCTGAAATAACACTGAAAAAAATTAATGGAAAAAGAATGTTGTACATTTGTACAGTTACATGTATGGTAACCAAAATTATAACATAAATAAATAAATAAATAAAATAAAATCTTTTTAAGGTAATACATGTAATTTTACTGAAATGTTTAAAATAAAATTATTATATATTATATATATATATATATATATATATATATATATATATATATATATATATATATATATATATGAATTACCTTATAATAAAATCTATTTAACAAGGAAATATGCATACTTCTACATTGTAAAATTAATAAATCTATTTTTTATATAGAAAAGCATTGACTTACAATGAGAAAGGGGCTTTCCGGGAATTCCCTGGCATACCTTCAGGTTTGTTTAAATTTTATTTAAAATGTTAGTTTACTTTGTTATCAGTTATGTTCAGTAGTGTTTTATGTTGCTTAGTTAATGCTTTTGCATTATTTCACTGATATTTGCATTATCTTGATCTGTATTTATTATTGGCCACAGCTGCTGGAGACCAAATTTAAGTCATCATGGCTTTCCATTGATCCACATATTATATTAACAGAACATCGTACAGTAACAAACAGATTTTCATCGCTCAAAATAAGTCATTCGTATAATCCTATTACATAAATACATGACATATACAGTAAGGAAATGTAAAAAATACAATCATCTAAAAACCCACGCTATTTCACACTGTAAAGTTCTAGCAACCCTAGTTGCTACCCAACATTGAACATTTTACAGTGCGGCACCGGCCACACAAATCTCTCATACAGCTGTTCTCCAGTCTGAACTGTGGAGCTGTCCACTGCCAGAGGTGCTGAAACACACAATCCCTCAGCGGGACTTCTTATCTCTTTTCATGAACAATACCATTGAGCAATAAGATACGAATGCTGCCGAGTTCAAAAGTTGTTTTGAAGGCATACCATTGCATATGGACAAATGAGACTGCACGCGATGGAAATGCCTGGAGTGGGAAGCCGATCAAGGGAGGGGTTGAACGGGAAAAAGACTCATTTTCTCATAAACACATACTGCATGTACGGTTTCTTAGCGAAATGCGCTAACTATTTGCGAATTGACAGGTGACCATGAGGCTTTAGCAGCAGACCCAGACATCGGCAGCTGTGCCTTTAATGGCCGCAACTTGAACGAGGGTTATTGAAATGCACCCCACGCACAAAATCCAGCACCCCACCACCACCACACTGAGCCCCAAACGCACACTATACGCTGTCACATCAGCGACTCACCTTCAGCGCCTCGATGTCCAGCGATGCCGATCGCTCCATATAGAAAGATAAAGTCTAACACAAAAGTTGTATATCTAGCCTTGTAGTTCCCGAGCGAAAGCCAGCCCAGTTCTCCGAGCTGCGGCGGATTCCCTCAGTCTCATTCCCGCTGATCACGACTCCAGCGATAGCTTCAACTATTCAATAGCCTATTTGGAATGGAACTAGTCACTCAGAGTGTCCCAACAGCAGTAACGTGACATTAACAGACTTTCGTGTGCCTCTCCGTTTTCCTCTCCAAAGGCAAAAGTGTTTCCGTCAGTAAGAGACCGTGTTGTCATTGAGAGCGTTGAGCGCGGGAATGGCACATTTGCAGCAAGCCCTGGTTGATCAGTCTTTCAAAGCAACCTTTTGCGGAATAGTTAACGAAATCGGTTCGACACGAGCAGGCGGATGAGAAGGAGGCTGTCAGTTCCTTGCCGTGATTCGGCTGATTTATTGGTTGATTGATTGATTGATCGTTTGATTAGACAGGGCGCACTCCGCTGCTGCCCTACTTGGTGATCTCCAGAAACCTCCCGAATCCAAACGCGCTCCTCCAGCCGAGTCCCGGTGCTCTGAATACGGACTCTGTGTCTGGGAGAGGGAGTCTGAGGAGGGAGGGATGGAAGAAAAAAGGGGGAAGATCTTCCTCGAGTGGATTGTGGGTGAATGTATCTGTCTTTGGCGGCGCGGTGACTATCCAGGCTAGCCAGCTGACTTGCACAGTCCCCTTAGTCTTCTGCGTGGAGATGCAAGCAGGTTCTTTTCATCACTCAAAAAATAAACTGTCCTGCGAGTTATTCTCCTGGGTCCTAGAGCCACGAGGGGAGAGAGGGGAGAGAGAGAAAGAGAGAGACAGAGAGAGGGAGAGAGAGAGAGACTCTTGCCCGCATGCTGAGCTGATCCGCAATGCTATTTAAGTTTTAATTCGCATGCGTGTGTGTTGCATCTCAAGTGCATACTGTTTACTTGTCCTCTTAAACAATTTTCAAAGTTAACATTTCAGTGCAGAACATTCAGTATTAGTAAATAATGTAAGAAATGCAACTGCAAATGGTTAGTTAAGTTACCATTCAATATTAAACATTTTTTTAAAAGACAATATATGTCAAAAATATTTTTTAAAACAATTGGAAATAACTTATTACATTTACAGTAAGATAATTAAATAAATAAATAAATAAATATATATATATATATACAGAATGTCATTGTATTTTGCATTTCTTAACTGCATATGTCGCATATATATATATATATATATATATATGCGACATATGCAGTTAAGAAATGCAAAATACAATGACATTCTGTCCAATTTTGGCAACCACAGCAGCCAGTTTTTACTGTACGTTTAACAAAAAATAAATAAATAAATAGACTGTAACAATTAATTCACACATGGTATGTAGTTTAAGATGAGAAATGTGAAAATGACATTAAAAAGTGCTCTAAAAATAACCTACACAGCATTATTACAGCTGAAATCATTGTTCCAAAGGCAGGCCTTGCATTGAGGATCTTTTTTTTTTCACTGTGCCATTCTGCAATTAATCATTCCTTGGCATGGATTTTACATGCGCACCTGACCTCAGCTGGGTATATTGTGCCAGCCCCAGCTCCGGTGACGTCAACTCCCAGTCTAGGACCCAAATTAACAGCCCACCGTAAAGTGAGCTGAAGCGACAGTGAGACAGATTTCAAGTGGAACAGCTCAACAGCAATCGTGTGTGTTCGAGCCGTGCGTGTCTGCGGGAGAGAGATATTCACATGCAGTCGGGGAGACACACACGCAGAGAATATGTAGGTTTAAATATTGTGTCCTAGATAAATGGAAATCATACATCATCCTCTGTCTTGCAAATTTTGGCCTGTTATTCCTGGATGAGGTTCAACTAAATGTATGCCGCGTTCAGCTGAGGTTGCCTGTCTCGCCATTTGCGTGTCTCTGTGTGAGAGAGATTATTAAAGGTATAGTTCACCTAAAAAATGAAAATGAGTGCTTCTTCATTGGAACAGATCATTTTAGCATTACATCACTTGCTCACCGATGGATCCCTTGCAGTGAATGGGTGCCGTCAGCATGAGAGTGCAAAGAGCTGATAAAAACATCACAATAATCCACAAATAATGCACACGACTCCAGTCCATCAATAAATGTCTTCTGAAGCAAAATCTGTGTGTTCGTTACGATTTCAAACCATTTCTTCAGGCTAAAATACAAGCCCTCTATCTATAAAATTGCTTTCTATACTGAATAAGTCGTCTCGTCTGAATCAGGAGATAAATATGCACAGAACAAGTGCCACTTACAAGCGAAAACAGCCCAAAACAATGGATTTTGATGTGAGAGGAAAACAGCAACTGTTATTATGGATTATGAATGCATATTTTGACCAAAAGCAACAGTTTGAAGTTAAAATGCCTTAATGATGGATATTCTTGCAAACAAACATCTTTTCACCTCACAAAATGGTAACTGATGGACTGGAGTCATATCGATTACTTGTGGATTATCAGCTGTGTGAACTTTCATTCTGATGGCACCCATTCACTGCAGAGGATCCATTGGTGAGCAAGTGATGTTAAATTTCTCCAAATTTGTTCAAATGTAAAAAACAAACTGATAGACTGGCGTCGTGTCGATTTCTCGTGGATTATCAGCTGTTTAAATTCTCATTCTGACGGCAGCCATTCACTGCAGAGGATCCATTGGTGAGCAAGTGATGCTAAATTTCTCCAAATTTGTTCAGATGAAGAAACAAACTGATAGACTGGAGTCGTGACGATTACTTGGGGATTATCAGCTGTTTGAACTCTCATTCTGACGGCACCCATTCACTGCAGAGGATCCATTGCTGAGTAAGTGATGCTAAATTTCTCCAAATTTGTTCAGATGAAGAAACAAACGGATAGACTGGAGTTGTGTCAATTACTTGTGGATTATCAGTTGTTTGAACTTTCATTCTGATACCACCCATTCACTGCAGAGAATCCAATGGTGAGCAAGTGATACTTAATTTCTTCAAATTTGTTCAGATGAAATAACAAACTGATTGACTGGAGTCATGTCGATTACTTGTGAATTATCAGCTGTTTGAACTCTCATTCTGACGGCACCCATTCAATGCAGAGGATCCATTGGTGAGCAAGTGATGCTAAATTTCTCTAAATTCATTCAGATGAAGAAACAAACAGATAGACTGGAGTTGTGTGGATTACTTGTGGATTATCAGTTGTTTGAACTTTCATTCTGACGGCACCCATTTACTGCAGAGGATCCATTGGTAAGCAAGTGATGCTAAATTTCTCCAAATTCGTTCAGATGAAGAAACAAACTTATAGACTGGAGTCGTGTCGATTTCTCGTGGATTTTCAGCTGTTTGAATTCTCATTCTGATGGCACCCATTCACTGCAGAGGATCCATTGGTGAGCAAGTGATGCTAAATTTCTCCAAATTTGTTCAGATGAAGAAACAAACTCATTAATATCTTTAACAGCCTTAGGGTGAGTACATTCTCAGCATTTTTTTCATTTTTAGTATTCCATTCCTTTAAATGTATTCATATTAATTTTATAAACACCTGCAAAACATGCCCATGTTTTTATAATAGACAGTCTATTAAATCTGAGTCAGACAGACAGAGGACCACTTGTACACTGATGAAAGAGAATCTATATTTAATTCGAACATAAAATGAGTGAAGGCATTAAAAATGACTTCGTCTGACATTTGCAACACACATCTGTGTGGTGAATGACATCTGTGTTTATCCTGTCTGACCGTATATTCATTCTGCATAGAGACGCATGCTGGCCGAATGAAAGACATAATTTGCTACAGAGGTATGAGTGAGTCAGGTCCTTAGGGGGAAATGGAACAGACCAACCATGCACTTGGCTTGTACGTGAGCTAATAAAAAATGATGAAAGAATAACCTAATATGGCTGATGGGTTATTTATGCCATTTAAGAACATACTGTTCTGAAGATACAGTAATTCGCAATTATTACAGAAGAGGCTAATGTTTCTTTATTTGAACATGCATCATTTTAATCTGTCATGCATTTTTTTTTTTATCCTTTGTTTGCATGATGTCATATACATACATGCAAGCATCAGAGCATGTAAGCATACTGTAGTAGTCATAGCATTTAACCTTTAGGCAATTTGTTACAAGGACGTTATTTTCTCTTACAATCAAATGTGAGAAGATGTAAATAGCTGCGCTCCACCTCATAATGCTTTCTATTACCCTGCTGACCTCTAAGCTGCTACTTGAGTAAAACAACTTAAAGATGTATTATAACAATGAAAAAGAAAAAGTAATACACAAGAAATATCATAATATATGTGACCCTAGACCACAAAATCAGTCATAAGGGTAAATTTTTTGACATTGAGATTTATACATCAATGAAAGCTGAATAAATAAGCTTTCCATTTATGTATGGTTTGTTAGGATAGGACAAAATACTGAGAAAATTGCCTTTAAAGTTGTCCAAATGAAGTTCTTAGCAATGCATATTACTAATCAAAAAATAAATGTTGATATATTTAAGGTAGAAAAACTTTCATAATATCTTCATGGAACATCATCTAATGATTTTTTGGCATAAAAGAAAAATCAATAATTTTGACTAATATAATGTATTTTTGGCTGTTGCTACAAATATACCCATGCTACTTAAGACCGGTTTTGTGGTCCAGGATCACATATTAGAGAGAAATTACAATAAATCAACAGATTTTGACTGAGCAGGATCTGTAGGTTTTACTGTATCACCACAGTTCACCAGTTATTTTGGTTTTAATAAAAATAAAAATATTATATTGTATATATTATATTATATATAACAGTTTATTTAACCCTTAAAAGCATTACACCAGCATTTCAAATGCTGTAATTCCTCGTTTTTGCCTTGTCATGCATTCTCCGTGTTTAATATCATTCTGTATTAGAAAACACTTTTGGGTTTGCCCCCCATTGGCAGGAACTGGAGATACAGCAAATTAACATATAAACGTACAAACAAAAATCTTCCTCACGTACTGCTAAGGCTGTGACAAACTGTATTTCTAAAGCATGTTTAGAAGAAGAAAAAATCTTATATAATTCTGAATGACTAATAAAGTTACTCCTGGGTCATTTCGAAGGATTTTACATGGCATTCCCTTCGTTATTTCATAAATACTACAAGTCCCACAAAGCGATTGTGTGGCTTCTGATTGGACGGGATTGTGGCCAATCATAGCGCTCAGCACTACTGATGCGATAAGAGCATCTTCCATCATGGCGGTGGTATTCAAGGGATTCCCATTCAACCTGCCGTTTGCATCCATATTGTTGATTCTGCTGCTATGTCTTCAGTCAGGAGGAGGTCAGAAGAAAAAAGAGGTACTGATGCATTAACGAAGCTGCCTTTCACACCATCTAGTGATGTTGGTTTCTGTCAAAGACCTACGCGTTCGCGTCCAACTCGAGCATCTGCATTAAGAGCCGGTGTCGGCGCAGTTAAATGATGTTGACATATAAATGACCCAGAGACGGCTGTTTTTAAAGGTGCACAGAAAGAACAAAACGCTGTTCTAATATAAACATATTTGTTTACATCAGTGTTCTAGCAGAATGTCCCTTGTGTTTTATCCTCGCGGGTGTCCGTTTCATTGTGGTTGTGAACGCAGCTGAATGCGCGTGTCCGTGTGACGCTGTACGCGTGCTCTTTTAATGCTAAACTGTTCTGTGGAATGTAGTCAATAGTAATAGTTATAATAGCATAGTTGTTATGAAGTTTAATATTTAAAAAAGTGGAACCATTTATTTCTGGTTTTGTTAAATCAATCTAAATGAACTGCGTTATTTAAAAGCACGTTTATTAATTATTATTATTATGATTTTAAATTATTATTGTTAAATGTTTGGCTCTTCTAATATTTAAATGATACTGCAAGCTACACTAACGTTCATTTATAACAATTCATCGTTAATTTAGATAATTCATTTACTTGAATTTACTTTATATTTATTTATTTTATATTTCTAAACATGGTTTTGAAGTATCAGGTTGATACTTGAATCATAGGGTTAATAATAATAATTAAAAATAATTTGGACAAATTAAAAGTTCATTACTTTTGTTGTAATAATTATGAATTGCATTCATTATTTACCGCAGTGTTTCTGAATGTCAGGTGAACTGCTAGACAGAGTCTAGACAATCTCTAGATAGCTTCTCTTTGTCTCTTCTCTCTTTCTCTCTCTGTCTCTCCTGAGAAAATATGATGTGTATTTGACCTTTTCCTCTCCCCTGCAGCAGAGCAGCAGGAAAATGATCATATTGAGCACAAATCAGGCAAAGTGGTGAAGCAGCAACTTTCCGCTTCCCCCTCCTGCATTTTAAACTGATTTCTTCATATTTCCCCTTCCTCTTTTGTCTTTTCCTCCCTCTCTTTCCTGCCCCGTTGCTCTGCAGGTGCTGAGAAGGGCAGTATTTTGACTCCCTGTCGTTAGTTCTTAATATATCTGTTAAGGTTTACTCTGCCCTCTACAAGTGAGGGAAGAGTGTTGGAGAGTGGGTAGGGGGGTGTAGGATTTTTTTTTCTGAGCCCGGCTACTCGTTCATCATCACAGCCAAATTTTGTGTGTCTCGTATCTTGGCTTGACTAATGTGAAAATGTAGAAAAAGACGGAGTAAGCAGTTTTGAGCTGCTTGAGTTGCAGAGTCTTTGTTTGCCTTTGTTTCCCCTTTGAGTCAGCCTGAGGTGGACTCTTCTTTATAGGGTTTAAAGATGACTTGCCAGTTTATTTCCTCTCATTTTGCCCTTTACTTGTTTATGCTCAGGGGTCAGGTTCAGGTAGTTTTTATTCTTGGCGTTTTGAAGATTTGGTTGCAAAATTCCTTTCTATTTTTAGGTTCGATGGGGATATAGTATTTCAACGTGGCTGAATAATTATATTTTCTGATGTTATGGGTTTTGCCAATAACCTGCCTAGCCAAATAACAGTGTGAATATGTTGTGTTCATTTGGTTTCATTAGTTTATGTAGGTATTAAAGGAACACTCCACTTTTTTTTTTGAAATAGGCTCAATCTCCAACTCCCCCCGAGTTAATAAGTTGAGTTTTACCGTTTTGAAATCCATTCAGCAGTTCTCCTGTTCTGGCGATATCACTTTTAGCATAGCTTAGCATAGATCATTGAATCCTATTAGACCAATAGCATCACGTTCAAAAATGACCAATGAGTTTCGATATTTGTCCTATTTAAAACTTGACTTTTCTGTAGTTACATCGTGTACTAAGACCGGTGGAAATGCAAAGCTTCAATTTTCTAGGCTGATAAGATTAGGAACTACACTCCCATTCCAGCGTAATAGTCAAGGAAGTTTGCTGCCGTAATAAGGCTGAAGCAGGAGCAGGGAGTTGGAGAATGAGCCTATTTCCAAAAAAAGTGGAGTGTTTCTTTAATTGCTTATCTCATTTTTTTATATATACAGTTGAAGTCAAAAGTTTACATACACCTTGCAGAATCTGCAAAATGTTATTTTTTATTTAGTAGTGACCTGAATAATATATTTCACATAAAAGACGTTTACATATATTCATCAAGAGAAAATAATAGTTTTTACCTGAATGATCCACAGCTGTTTTTTTTTTCTTTAGTGATATGTGTTTGTGAGTCTTCAAAAAATCCTTCAGGTCCCACCAATTCTGTGTTTTTTCAGCAGTTTTCTGTATTTAAACCCTTTCAAACAATGACTGTATGATTTTGAGATCCATCTTTTCACATTGAGGACAACTGAGGAACTCATATGCAACTATTACAGAAGGTACGAATGCTCACTGATGCTTTAGATGGAAACACGATGCATTAAGAGCCAGGGGTGTAAACTTTTGAATGGAATGAAGATGTGTTTTTCTTATTTTGCCTGAATATCATTTTTTTTCCCCCATTTTGTACTGCCCTTTAGAAGCTACAGAATATACTCACATGTTCCCAGAACACTGCTTTTCTCTGAACTTTAGACCTTAGTTTAAAATAAAACTGGTCTAGATATCCTCTTCAGTTACCCAGTAGTTCAATTAAACATTTTGTTCATCCTGTAGCATTTTTAAATTCCACAGTTGTGCAAGTTTTCTTTCTCAGAAGTTTTTGTGTGTGTGTGTGTTACAAAAAAATCGATATAACCCAAAATAGGCTTCTCGTTTGAGTACATGACTGTGTCCAATACTTGTTTGGTTTGCTTACTTTAGCAGCTGCTCTTAAATCAAAATCCCGTAGGCTGTGTTGAATCACTCCCAAAGAATGAGTCAAATGATTATTTCTGATATTTTTGTCTGGATGTCATGCTCTATTCGGTTTTAATGCATTAAAGGTGGTTTTGCTTATGGATGATGGATTTTCTTAGTCTTTTCTATCTTCTCTAGCCACGGGCATAGATTTGGATATGGACAATAGGCTCATGTGCTTCCTACCAGTGTTACCTAGAGACTCTTAATAATTCCTAATAATATTTTTTGCCGTCTTAGTTCAGAAGAAATGAAAAATAGGTAATATATTAGTGTGTTCCTGTGTTATGTTTTCAGGCTATAATTTAGGTTAAATAAATATATTACATTTAATGTACACTACCATTCAAAAGTTTAGGGTCAGTAATATTTTTTAAAATATTTTTGAAAGTCTCTTACGTTCAGCAAGGCTGCATTTATTTCATGATAAATACAGCAATTTTGTAAAGTAAATGACACTTCAAAACTCTTTTCTGTTTTAATACAGTCAATGTGACCTCTTTACATCAGAGACTGAACAAAATTAAGCATTGCTTTGTAATTGGTCAACAAAAGATTTATAGTTGTGTAGGGCTGCAACTAACGATTATTTTAATAATCGATTAATCTGTCGATTATTTTTTCGATTAATCGATGAATCGGATAAAAAACCAAGGGATTTACAACCCTTTATTCAAAAACAGAACTAAAATCTTTAGAAAGTGCACTAACATGTTGCTCCTTGAACTGTTATAATAATAATAATAAAATAAAAATGGACTAACACAAAAAACATACACATGTATGCTTTACATCTGCCAAATATATAGACTAAATAAACTAAAATTACTATCCGTCAAGACAGCGGCTTGCTGTGGTGTACATGCTGCATTTCCCATCAAGAAGCCTCTCAAATTAAATTCCTCAGTGCGCATTAAAAAAGTCATGTGACTTTGCACGCTGGAACGGGATAACTTGACTAACTTTCTGCTACATTCATTCTGCCATGGCGGTGTTTAGTGTCCTGCCATCAGCAGCGACCAGCTGGAAGAGTTCCGCATTCAAATGCACGCAAAACTGGCCTCAAAGCCCCAGCAAAAGTAATTACCATGAATGTGTCAAGGCAAAAATTAAGAAAATATTCGAATTACTTATTAATAAACTAGTATTTTCTGATTCAGTGTTGCAAAGATGAAACTGACGATCCTGCCATCTGCTCATTAATGCCTAATGCATCTTTATGGATTAGCTAATGAAAGAGTTTTGTTTTCGATTTTAATTATTTCGTTTTATAGTAAAATAATAATTTAAAGCTTTCTATAGATATTGTGTTTGTGAGGCAATTACCTGGGTTTCGGTTAATTATTGTGAAGCGCTCCTGTTTAAACCAAAGATATCAAGCGTATTCTGTTTGTTTTCTTTAAGAGCACATTTTGTTGATACTGTTAGTAGTAGTACACACAAACTAAGGTAGACCCTTTACAGTTCCGGCCCGGGTGGTAAATTACTCTTACCTTTATGAGCAAAAAATTCCACATTGCACTGGCGTCTCCATGCGCTGCAAAGCGCGCTTCTCTCCGCACAAACTTTGGATTTATATTGATTGAATGATTAAACTAATATTGTGATATGTTTAAGTTTTTTATATCAATGGATATTAATTTAAATCGCGATGAATTAAGCAGGCTTTTGATCTGTCTGCCGCTGTTTGCTAGTATAACTTTAAAAAACAAAAACTTGAATTTAACAAACAAAAAGTGTTCCAAATATATCTCTAAATTAACTTTATAAACTAAAGGAACGAAAATAAATGTAATCACTTTGCTATTAAAATCAGCAGCTGTGTAATGAGGAAGAGAAAGAGAAAAAAAGACAGTCGGACTGGAAATTCAGTCGGCCAAAAATTGATGAGCTGTCGGACAATTTTACAAGGAATGTTTGTTTAATAACCTATATAATATTCTTAGGCTACTTTCTTAATTAAATATATTATTTCTTTGATTTATTTTAGCGTTTTTTGGCTGCTTGTTAGCTGACTGAAGTGTAGGCTATACCTATAAAAAAAACAACGTGCCACCGTCACAGCCCTATTCAAAACTGAGACGATTTCACCTCAGCAGAGCTCCTCTTTCTCCTTACGGTTGTGGTATGTTTTCGACACATTATACAGACAGACAGTGTTACAAAAACTATAGAAGTAGTTTTCTCCATCCCCACTATCCAACGACCCGTACACCAGCTGTTTTGCGATCGAGCATTGGCTGCTGTGAAAGTACGCTAGCCAAAGTAGGCTTAAATATCAAACGTTTGATATAAATCGGGGCAGCATATATATATAATGTAGAAACGGTGCTTTATGCTCAAATTTTCCAGTTTTGCGCATATGTTAAATTTGCATTTTTGGATGGAAACACAGTTTATGAGGTGCCGAACTCTGCTGGCATCAGTGCGGGAGAGAGACCGAATGTGTCCACTCCGCTCTGCGCTCAATTTTTTTAAATATATATAATAACAACCAAATGTCTCTGCGTCGCGCGACACAACGAATCGATTATGAAATTCGTTGCCAACGCTTTTAGTAATCGATTTTTATCGATTTTATCGATTCGTTGTTGCAGCCCTATAGTTGTGTAAATATTGTCATACTTGCAGTGTTTAAAATTTTGGTTGGTTATAATCCATTACATATCTTTTTTTGATCAAAGTTGACATTATCAAGATGAATTTGTTCTGACAAAGTTTAACACAGTTCTAAATTATAGCAAATAAGCTGTGAAAATGTTGAAGGTGTCTGAATAAATTTAGGTTTTACTGTATATTTTAAAATATATATTTATTCCTGTGATGGCAAAGCTGCATTTTCCATTTCAGTCTTCAGTCTCAAAGGATTCTTCCTTCCTAAATCATTCTAATATGCTGATTTAGGTTCAAGAAACATTTATCATCAATGAACAATTAGTATTAAAAACATTCTTAATGTTTTTGTAGTAATTGTAATTTTATTTTCATAATTATTTGAGATATAGAAAGTTCATAATGTAATTTATTTTCCGTCACTTTTGATTAATTTAGTGTGTTCTTGCTAAATAAGTAGTTATTTCTTAAAAAAAAAAAAGACTGGCCACATGTTACATTTATACATAAAAATAAAATGCATAAAAATCATATTAATAGCAATTTAATAGTTAGTTTATTTATTAAGTTACTTATAAAAAATTATTATAAGAAAATATTGTCAGTAGTTATTCATTTAGATGCAAAACTGTGTAGTCAATAGCAATTTTTTATAGTGAGTATATTACTGCAAGGAAATTAGGCAATATTATAATTCAAAATAATTATAAATTGCACTGTAGGGGGCGAGAACGAGTCTTCGAACCTGTGTGTATGCCTACTGTGAAATTACCACATCAAATGAGACGTGCTAACATGGATGCAGTTATGAAGCCGCCGGGTTTGCCTCAGGGCAGGGGCGTTGCTAGACCCTTTTTACTGGGGCACGCGCGTGAGTTATAATTTACTTTGATAATCCCGAAATAAAGACATTAAACTATATGCAACAACTGAATTGACGCTTCTAAAAGCAACGCAGTTTAACCAAAGACTATGCACGCAGATATCCATGCCCGTGCGCGTCTGTGTATTTAACTGCAACACGCACTCACGCAGCCTCTTATGCAGAAGTACATGCAGTGTAGGAATAGTTGGTTACACAAGTTTGTATAGTTAATTGTGTTGTAAATGCAATTGTCAAGCAGTTTGTGATGCATTTTGGAAACAGGAGATGAGCCCCTTCGGCAGAATTCAAATTAGCCATTTTAATCTAGATTAATCTAGATTAATTCCAAGATTACAGTGAGATTAATCTAGATTTAAAAACAATAATCTATGCCCACCACTAATGTATACATATATATATAAATATATATATATATATATTTAATTTTTTTATGTGTGTATAATATGTTAAGCTGTGATGAGCTGCTTACAATATCGGCCATATCAGATTGTTGCCTATAAATAAACAGAAATATCAGATAGTACAGATTTGGTCACTGATGTACTCAGGGTTCGAATTATAAAGTGGTTTTCGGGGGAGCCCTATTTTCCGATCCTCCCTGACTGACTTTAACGCTTTTGGTGCATGTTCGGGCATTTAAAACAATAGGTTTACAGTAAACCTCTTGTTTACTTAGTAAACCGTTTACTACAAAACGCAAGCGTCAGTCAGTGCTGTCAGTGTTAGGGCAAACAGCTCTGTCCACGGTTCTGAATCAACCGCGCTTAGGCCTACATCATGCAAATCATGATGAAAACAGAATAACTCGCATAACAATCATAAAAAAAAACATCAATATTAAATAGGATTAGGGCCAATCTTCACAAACGCACAGATCAAGGAAGTAATTCCATGATTCTTACCTTAAAGAAGTTCAAGTGGTGACGTAAACGTAGTAATTTCAGTGCAGCGCCGCCACGCATGGATGGTCACAGCAGGAGACAGCGGAAAATAGTGTTCGGAAATAATATAATGAGCGAATAAACACACAACATTGACACATTTTTAATATCATCATTTATTTCAGGAACCTTAATGTACAGAAAATCAAAATATATATGCGACACAAAAAATGGAAAGTGTTTTAGCGCTCCCCCTAAATGTCTCAAAGTAGGCTTTCAGGGGAGCCCAGGTTCTTTTCAAGGGAGCCGAGCTCCCCTTAGCTCCCCCGTAATTCGAACCCTGGATGTACTGTACAGCTAGTTCTGCTGCTGTTTCGCTGCAGCTCGCAGAATCCTCTGCTGTCTCTATTCCTCATATCTCTGGTAGAACATTTTGTGTAATATCTGCTGCAGGAATAGTGTCCGGGCCCATGATAGCTCCATCCTGACTCTAGCAGCTGGAGCTGAATAGCAGTGTGATCCCTTCTCCCTTCAGCTCTCAAACTGCGGCTCGACTCATTACTGCTCCGACTGGCACTGGGGCAAAAGGCTTGAAAGAGTTTATGTTCTGAAACAACTGAAATGTTTGAAGTCTTGAAGCCTCCCTCTCGCTGGGGTGAACAGTGCGAGGAGGGCCACCCTGCTGAGTGTTTGATGAAGGCAGTTTAATTCTAAAAGCTCAGAGGCATAATGATGCATACGTGTAGTCATCCATAGATGGGAAAAGCGCGTCATGCTGCTCTGCCTCTCTCATTCTTTCCCCTATTCTCTATTTCTCTCTCTTCTCGTTCTCGCTAACTTTTTATTCCCTCACCCCATCGTGATGGACTGCTCTCGCGCAGCATTGATCTCTCGGATTGGGAACACGGTTTCAGTGTGCCAACCTGCATATATACATTTCCATAATGAGTCTCAAGACTCAGCAAGATTCTAATTCTAAATACATCACGGCTCACTGCAAATTAATCTCCTCGAGATGATGATGTCTCCAGAGCACCAGGAGGTAGTTTTACATTTTTTTTTTTTTTTTCTGTTTAATTTGTGACCACTGTTATTGGTGGGGACACTAGAGGCAAGAGAGAGGAAATGATTGGCAGAATGGGAATAGAGGAAAAGATTGATTCTCATTGCCAGCATGAGCACTGTGGCACAACTAGGGTCATATAATTCCCACATGCGGAAAAAATGTGTACAGAATCATGAAACCAGCCGTAAAAATGGAATGTACAGTAAAATGCAGAATGTCACAGCATTTGCAATATTTTGGATGAATAAATCCATCAAGGGGTGTAACTATAAAGAAGTCACGTACCTCGGTTTTGGGATTTTTTTGGTTTTGTTTATTTATTTATTTTTTTCAGGGTCCTGTTAATGTAAAAAAATAATACATTATTAAATTGTTTTATTAATCAAATTGAGTGTACATGCTTTTTGATACATTTTTAATCTGTTAAATCAGTATCCAGAAAAATTAAAACGGAAAACTCTCAAGAAGAATTTGGGTAAAATTTTTGTAGGGCTGAAAATGCATTTTCTGTCTTAACTTTTAATAAATTATTCTTGTTTTATAAGTTTCATGATTCCAATTAATTAGACACGTGTTTTGATTACTAAAATAAAATGTACGCTCCCATTCAAAAGGTTTTTAGTATTTTTTAAAGAAGTCTTTTCTGCTCCTCCTTTTTTTGATCAAAAATCCAGAAAAAAGCAATAAAATATTGTGAAATATTATTCCACTGTAAAATAACTGTTTTCTATTTGAATATATAGAAAATGTAATTAATTCCTTTGCAGAGCTGAATTTTCAGCATCATTCAGAAATCATTCTGATATGTTGATTTATCAATGTTGAAAACAGTTGTGCAGCTTAATATTTAGTTGGAACCTGTGTAATGTAAGGTTTGTGTTTTATTAAAAATAAATACAATTTAAAAAGAACAGCGTTTATTTAAAATAGAAATCCTTTGTAACAATATAAACTACCATTTAAAAGTTTTGTATTCCTTTTTTTTTTTTTTTATAAATTAGTACTTTTATTTACCAAGGGTGTGTTAAATTGATAAAAAAGTGATAGCTTTAGTAGTAAGATTTATATTTTGAATAAAAAATGTTCTTTTCTAACTTTTTATTCATCAAAGAATACTGAAAAAAGAATCAAAGGTTCCAAAAAATACTGAGCAGCACAACAGTTTCCAACATAATAAAAGTAATAAATCAGCATATTAAAATGATTTCTGAAGGATCATGTAACACTGAAAATTGGAGTAATGGCTGATTAAAATTCAGCTTTGCATCATATGAATAAATTTAATTTTAAAATATATTAAAATGGAAAATCATATTTTAAACTGTAACAATATTTTACAATATTATAGTTTTTTTTCTGTATTTTTGGTCTAGTATGCAGCATTGATGAGCATAAAAGACAACAATAAAAACAACAACTTTTGAACGGTAGTGTAATAATTGATTAATATAGAAAATTTACAACAGAAAAAAAGGCATTTGGGAGAAACATAAAACTGATTTCATAGGGCTCTTCTCAACATGTCAAAGGCAACAGGTTTAACATAATTTTCTGCTGAAAAGTGATTTAATTTAATTTTCCAAAACCTGGGTAACATGAACCTTGTGGCACACCTTTTTTTTTTTTTTTTTTTTTTTCAGACTCTTCTGTTCTTGATTAAGTTGAAGTTGTATCAGTAACCTAATAAAAGCTATTCTACATGGATTGGGTCGCCATTTTGAGGTCACATAGCCAAAAAAAACATTGCTTTATCTGTAATTCCTGTGTTATTACTCACATAATATATTAATCAGGGCTGACTGCTAATAATGCTTTTTTACAATAACAACTGTATCTAAAAAATATTGCTTTACATGATGTGACATCCACACCATTAGGTGTCAGTGCCCAAGTCCAAGTGCCAAGGTGCCAAGTCCAACATGACTGCCAATATTTGTTAGTGTAACAAAAAAAGTGCAGAAATTCCAATTAGTTTGAAAAATAGCAGAGTAATTTTAAAGTAAGTAAAGTAAAAAAACAATTACTATTTTTTCAATTGTATTAGTTCTGCTGTTGATGCAGAATTGTAAAAGTTTATAACTAAACATTTTGTGCAGACTTCCTAATAGCTCTACTTAACAGAAATAAGACTGGGTAGAGGCACAAAAGAGCATGAACCCGTCGCACATGTGCACAGCTGTCGCTCCCATGCCTGACTAGAGTGACAGCGAGCAGTGTTTAAGGCCCAGTGTAGTGGATTTGCGAAATGATTTGTATTGTGCTTGAGAAGCATTACCAAAATGATTCTCCATGCCATCCAGACAGACGCAGTGCTCCAGCCGCTGGGAGGCTGTGATATATCAACATTAGACCCAGAGCCATTCCACATGCATCGCTTATAAAAAATCATTCTGAATATTGAGCAACTCATGGTTGGCCTAGCCCTGAAATCCCTGCACTTTCTTCTCCAGCAGGGCATGCTTGTGTGGTCCGCTCTTTCACTTTGCGTTTTAAAATGCAAAATAAGCTTTAAAAGATAAATAAACAAAAAGGAGCCATGAATATTTAGCAGGCCCTGAGCCCCCTCCGGTCTCCACTCATGTCAGATCTAGGTCTGCAGGTGTAATTCCATTTCCCTTGTACATTTTATTTAATATTCAAGAGATTTGTAGGCCATTTGTAACAAGTGCATTGATATTCCTACTTTCTCGCCATGGGGAATAGCAAAAAAAACTGCTAGCGGACAAGTGGTGTGTTGTCGGTGCCCTGCAATGTTTAAATTATGGAAGTATGCAATATATTGGAAACACTGTTATAAAATTGTTAAATTTGCAGTAAAAGTGGGCAGCAGTTGCCTGAACTTTATCAAAAAAATGCATTTACAATGTTTCAGACATTATTGCATTGTTTTTTTGGTCACTGTGTACTGCACAATATGTTGAAATAAAATCAATTTCACAATATGGCTTAGTATGATTTTCAAATCGCACAGGCGACAATTTAAGTAAATATATATGCTTTCAGAGTGAAGTGTGTCATTTACATACATCTAGTTCATGAGTCTGAGAGAGGCTTGGTTCATTTACTGTGAATCAAGCCGTTCTGAGATGCTGTGAGCTAGCATGTTCATGTCTTTCTTTCTTAAGTTGTAAAGAAATAGTTTTTTTTTTGAGACAAAAAAAATTCTCAACATATAGTGGGTTTCTATGGTGCCCGCGAGTTTGAACTTTCAAAGCGCAGTTTCAATGCAGCTTCTAAGGGTTCTTAGGCTTCTAAACGATCGCAGCCCAGAAAGAAGGGTCTTATCTAGCTAAACGATTGGTCATTTTCTAAAAAAACCCTGACGATTTATATACTTTTTAACCTCAAAAGCTCTTTTTGTCTAGCTCTGCGTGAACTCTGTGTATTCCGGTTCAAGACAGTTAGGATAGGTCGAAAAAATCCTCTAACTTCAAAACCATCTCTGCAGAAGTACCGACCCAGTGTTTACAAAGTGAGCATGCAAAGATGATCAAACGCTCTTTACAAAAAAAAAAGGGGTAAAACAGCGATGTAGACCAATTTTTAAGTTGGAGGAGAAAATAAGATGGGAGTTTTTTTGACTGTCTTGAACTGGAATACACATAGTTCATGCAAAGCTAGACAAGATGAGCATTCGAGGTTAAAAAGTATATAAATCGTCAATTTTTGAAAATGGCCGATCGTTTCGCTAGATAAGACACTTGTTCCTCAGCTGGGATCGTTTAGAGCCCTCTGAAGCTGCACTGAAACTGCATTTTGGAAGCTTAAACTCACGGGCACCATAGAAGTTCGCTATATGGAAAGAAATCCTGAAATGTTTTCCTCAAAAAACACCATTCCTTTACGACTGAAGAAAGAAAGACATGAACGTCTTGGATGACAAGAGGGTGTGTAATTATCTATTAGGGATGGTTTGATACATGTATCGGTACCGTTCGGTTCTCGGACAAATTCCAAATGCAAGCGATCATCCCTGTCACCTTTGTGGGGGGACTTAGGGCACTTGCATGTCATAATGTAGTCATTTGCAATGCACTTGCGAAGGGAGCGATGTAATTTCCTCATTATCTTCAGCTGGGATGTTTACGTGACAACACAGCATGGTCTCTGTCAGCAGATGTCGCTATTTTAATGTCATTAATGTCTTTTTATTGTTAGCATAACTAAGCGACTCTGCTTAGTGCTGACAGACACGGGTGTGTTCGACTTGAAGCGGCGCTGCAGCGACCGATCTGTGTATGACATCGAAATACTGCGAAAGCGCTTGACAGCTGATGGTTCCATATTCTCGTTATAATCACTCTCGCGTTGCTCTGATGTCATACACCGATCGGTGCCTGCAGGGCCGCTTCAAGTCAAACACACCCGTGTCTGTCAGCACTAAGCAGATTTGCTTAGTCCGCCCACAAATAGTGCTGGGCGATATGGAAAAATCATGTATCACGATATGGATTATTTTATATCACGATAACGATATATATCACGATATACCAAAATGAAGTACGTTTTCAGTTATTCTCTGAAAAGTTTGACAAAAATATCATTACATAATTTTTTTGCAACATTATTTTTATTCGTTATTTGAAGTGGCATTTAACTGAACTGTCACAAATGAGAAAAATACATTTTAGCGCAGCAATATAAATGTATCAAATGACAACAGGTGTGGTGGAGGTAGAGCTACAGTAGCCTTCACATTTTTTATCCACATCATAGTTAAATAGTATTATCAAAATAAACTATTTTTTTTATTAAAATGCACAGCCATTTCAAGTTTCTGAGCAGAAAAGCACTCAATTATAAAAAAGTATCACGCCTGTTTCACACATACTCCGTCTGCAGTCCGTGTGCGTTGCGTATGCGGTGCAGAGGCAGCACGGACTCGTTTTGCTTTCACACAGAACGCGTTTGCAGTCCGTTCCTGATCCGCGGGTGTTTACCACAAACACACCATTTATCCGTTATTTTAATTTCAAATCCAAACGTGCTTTTTCAGCATTGGGATACTCTTTTATCACAGTACACTAATACAATAATACTTGACATATTCACGTTTAAACTCAACGTATTATAAACAACGTAGGCTATTATTCAATGCACTTGACTTCTAGATTTATATATTAAGTTGCTCAAGCAAGTTGCAACACATTTAAACACAGCATAGCTTCCTTTTTATATTGAAATTGGGCCATCACAAATATTTTAAATTAAAACTTACCACAGACAAGCAGTCGGCTCCCTGTGCCTTTCTTTCGTATTAAATCTTTATTAAAAAACATATTTTAAAGAACTTCTCTACCTGGACAAGTGCATCTATTATGTTGCCTTGTTTATTTAAAACTGCACTATTTTAAACCTAGCCAAAAAGCCACGTGTTGACTGTGAAACACAGTAGACTGCATTTATATGCATTTATGGTACATTTCCGTGTCAATCCATGTTCATTTTTACAGCGAACAATGCGCTGTCACTTTAATCCAGCGCATGCAGCGCAGCAAAAACAGACTCTGTGCCGAAAGGATCGCTCCACTGCTGCAAAAGCACCGCTTCTGGAACGTACTACCGGACAGCAACCGCGTGCAGTGTGAACGATCTGATCCGTTAACATGGGTGCGGAAAAAATACGCAACGCATACGCACTGCAGACGAAGTATGTGTGAAACAGGCGTGAAACAGGCGTCAGCGTCGGGCGCGGAAACAGTCTTTTGGCAGAGTTTGCACATGACTGTCTTCTGCTCCGTGTCGGAGCTCTTGAAGCCAAAATGCAACAAAATCACTGACGTACCCCCACGTGTCGGTAAAAGTACTTCTTGTCTGCTGCCTGCGTACTAGTTTCAGTTTGTTGTTGCGACTCCGGGCATTCATCTTCAACCTCTTGCGTCTCCATCTTTAGGCTAAGCACTCACGAGTTAAAGCATGTCGCACTCGCAACAACGTAAAGCGTCACGTCGCACAAGACGGAGTTTCTTTGTGAAAAAGTTCGTTTTTATTCTTGATTATCACTTATAGGGTAGAGTATGCATTGCTCACCAACAAGACACTATCATACATTTGTCATAGCCTATTTAATGCAATATTTTCTTTA
This sequence comes from Garra rufa, assembly GCF_049309525.1. NCBI lineage: Eukaryota > Metazoa > Chordata > Actinopteri > Cypriniformes > Cyprinidae > Garra > Garra rufa. Next base: position 41,160,560 of record NC_133366.1, on the reverse strand, counting down.
GTAATTGATAAAATTAGGTTAGAGACGATAGAAACGATAGAAGAGAAATAGGACGATAGACACTTTTCTATCGTCCCCACGATATATATCGTCATATCGCCCAGCACTACCCACAAAGGTGATGGGGATGATCACATCCATTTGGAATTTGTTCGAGAACCGAGCGGTACTAATACCAGGGACGGATTATGGGTTGTGTGGGCCCCTGGGCAAAACGTTCGCGAGCAACCCCCCCCCCCAAAAAAAAAAAAAAAAAGTATAATCTGCAATTGTTGCTTTGCAGCTTTCCCAAAGAAGACAATTACATCCTCGTAGCTAGGGGGCAGTCATATCATGCGCAGGGCCAGGAACAAATAAATTCAAGGACAGGACACCAACAGAATGAAATGGTAAAGTAAGCGAAATCACAAATACTACCCACCCGTATCATATTTAATAAACCAATAACTTAGATAAACAGCAGGTTTACACGTGGGTTGTCAGAATGTTGTGGAGAAGTGCGCTCATGTAGTTGAGAGGTGGCCGGGCGTTAGCTTGCCAGATGCAAGTTGACATGTATAAATCTGACGATGCGGTCAAAACAATATGTGCTGTGAATTTCTTGCCAACTTGCCACGGCGGGCAAATGATAAATGAAACCTATTGTCCTACCTTAAAACTTCGTAGCTACAGTTAATGTTGTCGTTAGCTGTGTGATCCTTTTGTCTTCTTGCCGGCTCATGGAAGTCTTTATCAGTTTAAATTTGCGATTGTAGATCTACTTTTATTACATTACTTTTCGTTCTTTTTATGCCATATAGATTTAGGAGGGCAAGCATACTATAATACAGATTGAAACAAAACAAAAAAAAAAAAAAAAAAAAAAAACACGTTGCGCCACGACAAGAAAAATATCCATGATTTCAACTTGGGAATGCCCACTAGAAACGTCTACCTTAATTTGCTTAATTTTCTGTCAAATCCGTGTGCATTTGCTATTACTGACCAATTGGGCTGAAATTAATGATACCCTTGTTTAAAAGCATGGCTTTTCTTCCCTTAACAACCGTTGGCATGGGTAAACAAAATAAACTAAGCAATATGATCTAGTATGTATTTGGTACAATAAGTAAGGAATAATTGACGACGGGCCGTAGAATTCTTAGAAAATAATGCATACCCGAGGCTAGGCCTTAAACAGGGTTTGAAAATTAGTGAGATCCGAAGTAAGGTGTTAAGAATTGTGCTATAATAATACCCACAAATGCACTACATATAGCCTAAACTTCAAAATAGACAGACATGTAGATGATTGTGAAAGATTTTTTATTCAGTATAATGTTTTACATGGAAAGTTTGTTTTTTATAACGTGGATTAAAATTGCATAAAAACAATGTATTGTATGCAGAACTTCCTAGAGTAGAATAACACCCTAGAATCTTTGATCCGAATATTATCAACATTCCATAACCTGTGCGAAGCAGCCATAGATTGTGTATTGGCAGCAGCTGGTGGGCTGGGCTCTACACTGGCAGCCAGCATGTGTCACGTTCTTAAGGGGGAGGGAGGGAGATTTTGATACATTTGGAAAATAATTCACCATGAACCAGTTGTGAAACTTTGGGGACTTTTTATGCAGCTAAAGGGAGAAATAACATTTAATTTTACTGTTCCTACTCCAAGTCACCATTTTGTATAATATGGATAACATTTAGGTGTAATTATAGATATTTTGTGAAAGTAAAAAAAAAAAATGAAAATGTTAAACCACCTGTCACTACCCCTGTAATGAGTTATGACGTGGTTCGGTGAAAACCATTTCTAATATATAGATTTACCAACGCCCCATGGTAACAGGCTAAATCAAACATTCCAATGAGCGAACAAAGTGAGTAAAGCAAATTCAACAACGAAGCTTCTTTAACGACCTTGGCGACGTGTTCGCTTTGGTCTCTCCTAGTGTGAACGTACAGTGAAAGCCATGTTGGGGCACGGTTAGTGATCACACTACATGTGTACCGTGCCCAGCTGAACCATGCCAGAATCCACCTGTGTACAGAACCGAGTGATCAGGGGTGTAGTGGTAAAATAAGAGGTGGGTGAACTACGAATTCTGTGATTAAATTTTGTGCATAAACTATACTTTGATGTGCATTTAGATCAATTGAGAAGTGGGTAAACTCTAATTCTGAAATTTCAGAGGTGGGTAAACTGTTTTTACTTGCATTTAGCCTCCACTACAGCCCTGGGAGTGATTACACTGGTCAAACTCTTACACTGCTACACTGGTCTGGGGGCCACACAGCGGGCAGGTTAACCGCCTCCATCCCACCATGCTACCACTCCCTAGTCAGAGGGCCTTCTGTAAGGCCCCTCCCCCCAGAAACCAGGGGCCCCATGGTAGGGGCCCTTGTAATCAGATGGCCCTCTAAAGGTACACTACACCTTCCTCCCTAGGGCCTCCTAGTAGGGCCCTCATAATCAGAGGGCCCTCTAAAAGCCCCAAAGCCCCATCCTCCCTAGGACCCCCTGGTAGCCAGAAGCCAGGACCATAATAGGAGGGCCTAAGAAGGCCTTCTAAAAGTAGGCTCCCATGCACCCACTTCCCTTTAAAGTTTCTATAGCAGGGCCGGGGGCCCCCTGAAAGCACCGACCCCCCAGCACCACCAGCACCACCACCACCACAACCACCACAACCACCACAATTCAAGGGCCCTTGGCAGCCAAACGCCCTCCCTATAGGGTCAGGGCAGGGGCCCTTGTAGGCAGAGGTTTAAAGAATGTAGGCCCTCTAAAATAGACAAACGAAAATACGTTGTTGATAAGCGTTGCAAATTGTTTTGGGCTAGGGGCCCCATGGGCCCCCTGCACCCCAAGGGCCCCTGGGCAGCGGCCCCGCTGGCCCGGTCCGTAATCCGTCCCTGACTAATACACGTATCGAACCATCCCTATTATCTATAAATTTTTTTTGTTCTGGAAGTGAACTTCACCTTTTAATATTAATTTTATTATTCAGTTTTGTTGTTGTTTTTTTAACAGTTCAATACATTTATTACAATATGTGTATCTTGTTTAATATATTTAATCACAATACAATCCTAATAATTATCATTTTTTTATAGTCATATTAAATGGATCAAGAACAATGTGAATGTGGCTAATGAAAACTCAAGTGGAAAGAGTTTTTAAAATGCTGTTTGAGTTGGTTGGTAAGGTGTGAACCCAAGTCCAAGTCCAAAACCCAAATTTATCAAGTTTTTCCCAAATCATTCAGCCCTAAACAGATTTCACACTTTAACAAGATCTTCAGAGAGAGAAAAAAAAAAACTTTATACGCAGATGCCATCCCCAACAAAGTCACCTAAAATATTCTAGTCCATATAAAGCTATTCAAGTCATCAGGTAAATATCCTGTGTTTTGTCATATTGTAATATATATCTCAGAAAAAACAAAGTCATTTTTATTATTTTGTGCATCCATGTGTACACTACTATACTGTATATTTAATATTACTATCATTAAAGTCTTAAAAGTAAAAGTAAATAGGAAATCATCAATTCTATCATCATTTACTTTTGATGCGCATGAAGGAATTTATTCTGCTAATGCATTTCCATCTCCCATTATTCGCATTAAATGGGTCATGAACTGCCCTTTTTTTATTACTTTGTGCTGTTCTCTAAGGTTCTTATAATGTTATCAAGATTTTTACATCAAAAACATTATAATTTAGAAGTAATATGCTATTGTCTGTCCTGCTTTGACCCACCTAATCGGAACGCTCTGTTTGAATAAGCGTGGTGGATTGTAGACTTGGAATTAAATGCTCACTGCTATGATTGGCTAACAGTTGTGCATGTTTGACAGCCTACATCCTTCATAGATGGACGTTGCTGTGATTAACCTAAAAAATGCATAAATACTCTGTACATATCAAACGGACTGTAATAACAAAGCAATCGTGACCACATAATATGTAACAAGCTTGCTCGGTTGCTCAGCTGGTACAGAATTGGATTTAGGATGTGTAATCCTTGGGTACTAATCCCATGAAAACATGACTCACGATGAAAGAGCTGAAAGATGAGAGATCGAAAAACAAGCTAAATTGCATTTTTTTAAGTCACATTTGCTTTTGTTCATACTATCGGATAGGGCTGTGCAATAAATCGCATGCGATTGTCATGCGTATGTCATCAGTAAAGCCGGTTCTGTGATTAGTAGTAAATCTCCATCACGTGCGTTCAGATGGCGAGGTATTTAAAACACTGAGCCGTAGATCACTGAAAAGCTATGCAATATCGCGTTCAAAATCGAATGTGATTCATCCGCGATTTTGAAAGCGATATTGCATAGCTTTTCAGTGATCTACGGCTCAGTGTTTTGAATAGCGCGCCATCTGAACGCACTGATGGAGATTTACTACTAATCACAGAACCAGCTTTACTGATGAGATACGCATGACGATCGCATGCGATTTATTGCACAGCCCTACTATCGGATAGGTTTAGGTGTAGTGCAGATGGTATGTTATTTTGAAACCCCACAGAGCATTAGATTTATAGTGCCACTCAACGGACATTTCAAATCAGAACTGCAGTAGCACATACAGAACCAGCATCACATAAAATGTACCATAGGTATGTTCATCTGTTTTGGGGAAAAAAAAACCAAACACTCTTTTTAACACCATTCAGTTGACATTTCACATTGAAAATGTCACGAAGCGTACGTATTTCGTGTCTTGCGAAAAAATTACCACAGGTACGTTTTCGTCATAATATCAGGTTGACAATTTTTTTTTTGAAGGTTAAAGAATCCAGTTTCCATTGATTGTAAGTGCATGGAAAACATGATCAGAACATTATTCAAACAAATGTGTTCCATGGAAGAAAGTTAGTTGAGTAAAAATTGTGGTGTAAGTACATTTAGTATTGAGTCAACTAATCATTTAACCTTAAATAAATAAAATTGAACTATAAAATATATATTTAAAATATAAAATCATTTTACCATATATGAAAAGGTAATTTGTTGTTTCCAAATAAACTGGCTTTTTTTTTTCTTCATAAAAATTACATTTTTGACATTGCATACAACCAGAATAGTTTCGGATCAAAATATGTGACAAACTCATTTTATTTATGAATTTGAATGTGATTCGCTATTAGCAGCCCTGCCGAATGAATGATAATAGCCTGTGTGGCAGAGCTGTCCGTTTGATGGATGCTTTGTGTTCCTGAGACGTCGCCCTGCCCACTTTCTGACATTTTGGTCAGAAATTGGGCATAATCAGAGGGCAGTTATTTTTGAAGTCAGGGGAAGCGAAGGGTACGTGAGATTGACCACTAGTGGGAAGTCAGACGTGTGCTATTTAACATCAATCCTGAAACAAATTTGAATAGAATCATTTGTGCAAAGTGTATTTAGTCGGCCTGTTTTTGACAAAGCTGTGGAACACAAATTCATTTGGTTGGTTTCACTGTTTACTATCCTTTTTTTTTTTTTTGCCAATTTTATTTAATCTTCCTAGGCTTTTTATTAGACTGTAAGCTCCACACCAGTTTATTTCCCACAGGTTCTTCCATTTTCTGTTTTTCCTCATGTGTTTTTTCATCCTAAGCTCTCGGGGTTACGTTAGAGCTCTGTTAACCTGTGTGTCATGCTGTGTGCTCTGACCCAGTGTCTCTCGTTCAAACTCCTGGTGTTCACTGAGCCCAAAAGAGCTCGACAGCTATAGACCACTGAGTTGGCGCTAAACACAAAGACATCAGTGGAAAAATCACCACCTGCAAACATCATGTCGTCTTTCTTTGAAATATAGTATAAGGTAACAACTTCAGATTCATTTTTCCCACCTCTTTCATTCCTCCCGGTCCTGTGTACCCTTCATCTGTCCACCTCACAGCTTGTGACATCTTCGATTGTCCTTTATCAGCGCTGTCATAGCAGTCGTCATCACAGCGTGGCAGTGGATGATCCGGCGGAGATGCTTTAGGCAGGAGGCCGGTGTGGACGAGTCAGCCTGTCGAACCGGATAACGCATTCGGCCTTATCAGCACTGTGCCAGCCGTCCACGGCAAAGCCTTAAACATGCATTAAAGAGTGTATCAGAGAGAGTCGGTCATTAGGGAGAGTAGCGACGGGGGAGGAAGGAAAACGAGAATCTCTCCAATGCATCTCTAAACCTGTCTTTCTCTTCTTAATTCTTGTCGCTGTTTTGCCCTTCGTCTCCCTCTCTGTTTTTTTTGACAGATTAAGATTGTTGTTTCTAATTGTTGTGTTTTATCAGTATTCTCAGTGTGTTTCAGGGAAGGTGCCAAAAGGTGCTGTTGCCGTGATGTGACTGGTTGCTTTGTTGCATTTAAGGGCAAACACTTTACCGTGTTACACAGAGCAAGGAGGAAGAGCAAAACTGCTGTCAGCTGCTTAGAAAAAAAAATTAAAAATTTGTCTGGCAAACTTTAAAAGTTCACAAACTAAGATCTAATGAATTAGTAAACATTTCCTAAATAGCAGTGTTGTTTCTACATAAAAATCTGTTGAATGTGAGTTTGCACTCTAAATTGAATATCGAATATGCTGAAGATGTAAGATAGTGTTTTAAAAAAATAATGGAAAGAAAAAATCTTTTTGAGCTGAGAAAACTAACGTAGCATGACAAGTGAAGTCTGATTCATGAACAGATGACTCATATGGATTGATTCTTTTTCAGTGAATCAAAAATAGCCAGTGTGACAAGTGTATTGTGACTCATAAGCAAATGACTTTTGTTGTAGGTTATTTTAATTAAATGCGCAAAAGCACAAATTACTGTTAATGACTGAGAGCACATTGACGTGGTCTGCTGAATTTGTCACTAAATTAATTGAACAGTTAATGCTTCCACATTTGACTCATTGACTGAGCTGATGACTGTCTTGAAATAAGGTTTTGTGAAACCTAAATCAGCATCATCACTGATTTATATGTATCGCTAAATGATACATATTTACAGTATGCCATTTCAAAGTTTGGGGTCAGTAAGATATAATTAAAAATTAAAATACAACGTATCTTTGTTTCAAAATTGATGATGTAAAGAATTATTTTTGAGCACCAAATTAGTACATTAGAAGGATTTCTGAAGGATCACGTGACACTAAAAACTGGATAAATGACAGCTGAAAATGTATTACATTACAGGAATATAGTAAATTTGTTAAATTTTTTATTAAAGTTTATTAAAAGAGGAAACAGTTATTTTAAATTGTAATAAATATTTTACAGTATTGATATTTTAATCAAATAAATAAATGTAGCCTTGCTAAGCATAAGACATAAACACAACCGTCTGTCTGTCTGTCTATCAGTCTGTCTATCTATCCATCTGTCTATTATCTATTTGTCTGTCTGTCTATACATCTGTCTGTCTGTCTGTCTATTATCTATCTGTCTGGCTGTCTGTCTATTATCTAACTGTCTGTCTATCCATCTATCTCTCTGTTCTGTCTGTCTATTATCTATCTATCTGTCTGTCTGTCTATTATCTACAGTGGTGTGAAGTGTTGGCCCCCTTCCTGATTTTGTATTTTTTGCATGTTTGTCACACTTTAATGTTTCAGATCATCAAACAAATTTAAGTATTAATCAAAGATAACACAACATGCAGTTTTTGAATGAAGTTTTTTTATTATAAAGGGAAAACAAAATCCAAACCCACATGGCCTTGTGTGAAAAAGTGTTTGCCTCCTAAACTTAACTGGTTGGGCCACCCTTAGCAGCAACAACTGCAATCAAGCATTTGCGATAACTTGCAATGAGTCTGTTACAGCGCTGTGCAGGAATTTTGGCCCACTCATCTTGGCAGAATTGTTGTAATTCAGCCACATTGGAGGGTTTTCGAGCATGAACCACCTTTTAAAGGTCATGCCACAGTCTTCAGGTCCACAAGCAGCAAAACAGCCCTAGAACATCACACTACCACCACCATATTTTACTGTTGGTATGATGTTCTTTTTCTGAAATGCTGTGTTACTCCAAAAAGTTAAACTTTTGTCTTGTCAGTCCACCGAGTATTTTCCCAAAAGTCTTGGGGATCATCAAGATGTTTTCTGGCAAAACTGAGATGAGCCTTTATGTTCTTTTTGTTCAGCAGTGGTTTTCGTCTTGGAACTCTGCCATGCAGGCCATTTTTTCCCAGTCTCTTTCTTATGGTGGAGTCATGAACACTGACCTTAACTGAGGCAAGAGAGGCCTGCAGTTCTTTAGATGTTGTTGTGGAGTCTTTTGTGACCTCTTGGATGAGTCGTCGATGCGCTCTTGGGGTAATTTTGGTCGGCTGGCCACTCCTGGGAAGGTTCACCACTGTTCCATGTTTTCGCTATTTGTGGATAATGGCTCTCACTCTGGTTCGCTGGAGTCCCAAAGCTTTAGAAATGGCTCATCAATGATTAATCTCAATTACTTTCTTTCTCATTTGTTCCTGAATTTCTTTGGATCTCAACATGATGTGTAGCTTTTGGGGATCTTTTGGTCTACTTCGCTTTGTCAGGCAGGTCCTATTTAAGTGATTTCTTGACTGCGAACAGGTGTGGCAGTAATCAGGCATGGGTGTGGCTAGAGAAACTGAACTCAGGTGTGCACTTTTTCACACATTTTTCCCTTCACAAAAAACCCTTCATTTAAAAACTGCATGTTGTGTTTACTTGTGTTATCTTTGATTAATATTTAAATTTGTTTGATGATCTGAAAAATTAAAGTGTGACAAACATGCAAAAAAAAAAAAAATCTTTAAGGGGGCCAACACTTTTTCACATCACTGTATCTGTCTGTCTGTCTGTACATTTATATACAATATGTGCTAGGCTTTAGCTTTTAAACTCCTTTGAAAAAAGTCGCTTCTTTAAATTCATCCCCTGTAAAGCACCGCGCAAGACCCATACACATGCTGATGGACGTCTTTGTCTGGTGAATTTGGGCTTATATTGAACTTCCTTATTATTCTCTTCCTGGGGATTGTTTGTGAAATGTCTTTTTCATTAAGTTGAGGTGGTGTAAGCACTTGGTGCCTATCAAAGACTTAATCCCATCTCGAGATCTAATATCGCTTCACTCGTGGCCATTGCCATTCATTTCCCAGTCAGCATCTAATTGACAGGAAAATTAGATCCACGCTTCTCTCTCACTCTGAAAATGGAGAATGGAAAAAGAACAGTGTTTAAGAAAAAAGCGAATAATATGCCAAAACCCCAAATTGAGCTGCTTTGTCTTCTAATACACCCAGGCTTGAGCCAAATCCTAGAGTAAATTATCCTTAATAATTAGTAATGATAATCCTGAGGAAAGCCTGAAGAGAGTCTTTTGTTGTTGTTGAGAACAGCCTGTTATTATTGCCACATTCTGCTCCACTTTTCAACTTATAATGGCTGTCAGAAGAAGACTCAAAGGCTACATTCATATAGTCATTATCTGGGAATTTACTAACAGGTTAGACTCTAAAGTTGTCCTGTGTGTAAAACAACAGACTGTAGCTGTTTGAATAATGCCTGTAAGAACAGGTAACCCTTTTCTTTCAGGCCAGAAACGTACTTTGTTGCGTACAAGCTCTTATTGTTACCATGGCAGTAGCAATTCTCAATATTCCAGGAACCAACAGAGGTATTTTCTACTATGTCTTTAGATCAGATATATTCTGCTGCTCAAAAGACTCTTATGCTCACAAGGCTGCATTTAAATGATCTATGTTAATCATTTTATGTCATCAATGATAATAATCTGATCTATGACTCTTGATAAACTCAAAGTTGAAGTTCAGCAGATGATGTACCGGTTCTCCTTGCGGGATTATACTATAACGTGGTAGGCTACTTTACCTGCTGACCGCGGCACGAGTTTGCACCTGTAGCGTGGCCACAGGAGGCAAATCAAATCACACTATAAATACCAACCCTTTAAATGTATATATTTATTAAGTTCACAATAATTGAATGAAATATTTAAAACAGCTCAGACAGAATATGACTCAAGATGTCACACAAAACAAATAACTACCTTGAGGCTCACCCGCAGGGTAGGCTAGCTGCAAAGTGATTATTTGCAAACCACACACCAAACACACAGTGAGGTGAGTGACTGTAACGGCAATCCACACTCCGTGCTCCAAACACCACCACCAGGATAATTGAACAGCTAGCCGCCCGACTCAGGAGCCTAAAACACAAAAGAAAACAAATTAATCAAAATACACAAACAACATTATACTGAAAACTAAATAAACACAGAATTTTCAAATTGTTGAACTATGCACAGCACAACTGATAATAGACAATGTTTCTTCCTAGGTAATGAAAAAAATACAAAACAAAAAGTATAACCTGAAAATCGTCAGATTTAACCTGAGCAGAAGACAAAATCAATAATAAAGAAAAACATACAATAAAAGAAAAACGTCAAATCACGACATCTTTGGTTGACACAACCAAAACTAAGAATAATGTCACCAACAACAAAAGAAACGTCTCTAGGTTACGTATGTAACCCTAGTTCCCTGAGAAGGGAACGAGACACCGCGTCCCCTAGGGGTCGCTATTGGGGAACGCTGCAGCGTGACTCGTGTCTGAAGAATGCATAGAAAAACTCCATGAAATGGCCGGCGACAGCGTATGACGTCACTGCGGCGCGCACGTCGCTGCTGGTGCGTCACTACCGGGCGACACAGTATAAAGAGTCGCCGAAGTAAACATACACCCGCTTCACTGTCTGAAGCTTCTCGTCCGAGGCATGGTAAGAAGCGTAGGGGACGCGGTGTCTCGTTCCCTTCTCAGGGAACTAGGGTTACATACGTAACCTAGAGACGTTCCCTTCCGAGGGAACTCTCACCGCGTCCCCTAGGGGTCGCTATTGGGGAACGGTATACCAACGTCTCCATGCTGAGGGGAGTGCATAGTAGCGAGCACTAAGTGTAAATTCTGAGAGGAATTATCCCTATAGGACGAGGTGACAGCTGTCAGAACGTAACCTCCCCGGCCAAAGCCTGAACTGTTAATCACTTACCTGAATGGGTCAAAGAACCCAGAGCACAGCTCGGGTTGGAATCCGAGATTCCTTCGGAGGAACGGCTAAGTTAATACTTAGACTTAACTAGAACAGGAACTGCCAGTACTACTGAGTCTAGTTCCCTCAGTGAACTGACTCAGAAATAGCAACTAACAGGCCTGTCCCAAGACAGAGACCGTTCTAGCAGGGGTTATCCTCAGATAACGCACCCTGGATAACAGATGGTCAGGAGATATCTGAGGTGATATCAAGTGAAGTTGGGCCCAGGGAGACCGGGGTTTTAAACCAACTCAAAAAATGGGAACGAGTACCGCGTAACCCATACCGTATAGGATTTTAGAAAAGAACCCAAAAACTTGGTGGGAACTTACCACTTATGTGGATTTTAGGAAGTGCACAAAGATTCCGTGCGCACTTACCACTATTGTGGATTTCAGAAAGTGCCCAGGGTTTAGCGTGGGACACTTACCCTAGTAAAATGGGATTTGGAGACTGTGTTTTCCCCCATTTTGGGGGTTTCATATTAAAGTTTCATATTTGTCATAGGATGACAAGAATTAAAATAGGGGAGGAACCCTCCCTGATTAGAGAGGGGAGCAATGCTACACCCCAATCAGGACAGACAGTCCGCAAACTGTTAGTCGACTGATGAAATCATGGAGCTACTGACCATCATATAGTGGACGCAGACAGCGGACAGACCCCTAACCCCGACTTGCAGGGAGGAACATCCGTCCTTAAAAAGGGCAATGCTCTGAAGGGACCCTTTAGTGTAAAGGGGAGCATACTAGACCCAGTCCACATGGATGCCTACTAGGAGAAGGTGGTGCTCAGAAATTACCCTTCCTTGTAAGGGGAGCATACTCATCCCACTAGGAGCCGTGCTCTAAACGGGACCCTTGCGAAGGGGAGCTAACGTGCTCAAATCAGGACCTTGAGAAAGATAGAGGTTATTTCTTCCTTAGCCAAGGGAGAAAAATTAACCATGCGGCAGTGGCGCTGCTTTGAGGGAACCCTAAAAGGTGAGCTGCCAGCAGCCTGAGGAGGCTTCAATCGTAGGAGCCTTCGCTTCTAGCATGTTAAGGGTAGGTTTCAAAACCCTGAGAAGCAGGGAGAAATGCCAACACCCGCCAGAAGGTGGTGCTCTAGTAGGACCCTTTCCGCAGAAAGGGGAGCAGCCGAGGTCATTTCAAGGTCCTGAAAAAGGAGGGGGAACTCCTAGTTAGTCATAAAGCCTGAAGGGGAGGTGACACTCGACCCGGAAGTCAGGCGCAAGCAGGCTCCTAACCCTGATTAACAGAGAGGAAAACCCGCCTGCCAGGAGGCAGCGCTCGGATTTAACCCTTCATCAGAAGGGGAGCTTACTCCTCCTGCCAGGAGCAGCGCTCGAGAGGAACCCTTTTTTCAAAAGGGGAGCAATCATACCTGACTCAGGAAGCCTGATGACAGATTCTACCCAAATAAAGGGGAATTTGTCCACACGACAGTGCTGCTACTGACGAACCTTGAATTAAGGTGAGCTGCTGTCATTGAAGAGCTCTGAGAGGACCCTTTCCGCGGAAAGGGGAGCTACTAAAGTTACTTCAAGTTCCTGAGAAGGGAGCTCCTGGATAGTCATGGTGACAGACTCCTAACCCTGAAGGCCAGGGAGGAACGCCCGTCCCGACGAGGGGCGCTCATTGGGGACCCTTTCCTCGGAAAGGGGAGAGCCCAGCTCGTACGTGAGGCCTGAAGTGTGAGAATCATCCTGGACAAGAAGGACAGGCCCCTAACCCAGATGAACCGGGAGGAGAACCTGGTTCTGTCAACGAGAAACAGTACTCTAAATAAACCCCTTCTGCAGAAAGGGGAGTACTACCTCGGTTGAATCGACCCTGCCCTCGGGCTAACAGGGGGATCGACAGACCCCAGTCTAGGTGGACTTATGTTCCTGTCTCAACGGGACATAAATCCCCCGGAGCAGGAACTTATGAGGATAGACTCCTAACCCTGAAGGCCAGGGAGGAACGCCCATCCCGTCGAGGGGGCGCTCGTTAAGGACCCTTCCCTTGGGAAGGGGAGAGCCCAGCTCGAGTGTGAGCCTGAAGAGTGAGAATCAGCCTGGACAAGAGGGACAGGCTCCTAACCCAGATGAACCGGGGAGAAAGCCTGGCTTGTCAGCGAGAAGCGGTACTCTGAATAAACCCTTTCCGCGGAAAGGGGAGTACTACTTTAGTTACTGGAGAACTGAGAAATTGCTCCTTGGAGACAAAACTCAGGAGGTGCTGGAAAGAACCTTCGGCTGATGAGATCACTTCACAGGATCTAAAGTCCACAGAGAGAGTCTGGAAGAGGGATTCTCAGAAAAAGGCCTGCAAAGGACAAATGTTAAACATGCCAAGGGCAATCCTAAGAAAGAAACTTAGGGAGCTTACCTTGAAGAGGACATAAGTCCTATGTCTAACATATGCTGGGAGGATGCGGGGAGCATCCACCGTGAACTCATCATGTTTTTCTCTGAAAACAAAAAACACAACACACAGGCCTGAGACAGTATTAAGTTCTTTTTCTTTATTAAAAGAAAAATATGGATCGTACCCACCCATGAGTGACCTGCATTTTAACTCAAACTTAAACAAAACCTGTTTAAGGAGTTAAAATCCAGACCATCGGTTAATGGAGGTTCTTATGGGACATAAGAACCGCTGCGTGCAGGGAGCTCATGTTGTAGGGCTCGGACCTGGGCCTTCATGGAGTGAAGGACTCAAAGGCAGTGATCTACCTAGCCCAAATCACATAAATCCAGAAAGGCCAATGAGCCTGGGAAAAACTAACAGATCAGTGAAAGACCTCCGGTTAGTCCTCCTGAAAACAGCCCGACCCAGCAGAGTGGGCTGTCTATTTAAACCCTAGCAGGGGAGACAGCACCATCTAGGCAAGAGCTTAAAAGAACTACCTTTCTGTTTCCAAACAAAAAGTAATCAGTAAGCCCACACACAGATATCCGCAGATATCTGTATGTGTAGGAAGGACCACCAGAGGTAAAACTGACTGAAAGCCTCCAGCCCTAAAGTAGGAAGAGTTAACATACAGCTAGCCTCAGACAGCTGTAGTTAATAAGACTGTTCTGCCATGATCTGCATAATCATGGTCGAACTAGTCTAGGAAAATCTCTCCCCTTTATATGTACACATATAAGCATACATGCACACATATTTTATGGCAGTTAATTAACTCCACAATCGCGACGCGCAGCACATATTCGGCTCCCGCGGGAGCTAAACAAACTCCGCTCAGACGCCAAATTCCCTCGGGAATAAAACGAGCAAGGAGCCGCTGGCGACGCCGCGAATGCGTCTGTTAATGCCGCGAGAGGCAAACACACTCATGCAAAATGAGGAACAGAGAAACTCACCTCCCTCTTTTGCGTACTGCGTTTTCGCAATAAGCCCATTAGTCCCTCGGGAGCTGGACGAGCTGTAGTTTATCACACCCACGTAGCAAAGAGTCGTAGCAAGTGGGTATGAGAGCGTGCCTCTCGTTACAAACAAGCAATGAATGCACCGATCGCATTCTACTCTCTCAAGAGGTAATCTTGCTTGCGTTCTCCCCTCACAGCTCGGGCGGTGTGAAAATGCGGGTATCAGATTACCACACACGTCACAAGCAGGCCTCCGGTGAGAGAATATGCACTCCTAGACAAAGAGAAGGCTGAAGACAGCGAAGAGGGTGTATGTTTACTTCGGCGACTCTTTATACTGTGTCGCCCGGTAGTGATGCACCAGCAGCGACGTGCGCGCCGCAGTGACGTCATACGCTGTCGCCGGCCATTTCATGGAGTTTTTCTATGCATTCTTCAGACACGAGTCACGCTGCAGCGTTCCCCAATAGCGACCCCTAGGGGACGCGGTGAGAGTTCCCTCGGAAGGGAACAACTGAACTCCAAAACAAAAAGAAAATCACAAAACAAAATGTACACGCAGCCGGTAATTTGTTGGACTAAAAGGCAGATCAAAGCACACAACCTGACACATAAGTGATCAGAAAATCAGGACAGCTACTGCCACAATTACAGGTGTTATGCCAAATTCTGACCCCCGCCAGATTACTACTCCCCTAGTATTGGTAGGTTTAGGGTTAGGTGTGGGGGAGGGGTTAGGATTAGGCAATCAGCTAGTGATTTCAACGAGAGGGTCTAATAATTTGGCAGGGGTCGAAAATGGGCACAACACCGGCAGTGGCGGTTCTACACGGAGGCCAAGGGAGGCCCGTGCCCCTGTAGACATGTCCTTGGCCACCCCTGTGGCCCCCCCATACTGACCAAATAAAATAAAATAAATTAATTATGGTTTTACACACGAGCGCCAAAAGCGGAACTAATGCGACGCATCGTTCTACTTAAATGGGTAAATTAGAGCGGCGCACACAAACACTGCAGCAACAATTAGAACTACTCTCGGATAGAGGAGCTACGATTTATTTCTCCTGTTGCAAGAGTCGAAAGTAAGCAAAACAATTTCATTTCGTGAGTGACTTGATGTTCTTGCACATAACCGTGTTACTTTTGTTTTTCACACTGATAATTAAATCAAGTTTGTAAATGGCTTTGTAAAATCTTTGTTAACGTTAGTTAATAAAAATATACAGCTGTTCATTGTTCAGGGTGGCCGCGGATCCTTAAAAAGTCTTAAATTCCGTTGTCCTAAAATAAGGCCTTTAAATGTCTTAATTTGTCTTAAATCTAAATCCAAGGGTCTTAATTTTTTTACACTTTGAAAAGGAAAAGTTTATCGTTTTGAGGAGAATCTCCTGCGCAGGTTCTAAATCTGTTCTGTTGCTAGACACGCGCTTGCTTGACAACGCCTCAGTGTTGCCAGATTTAGCGGGTTTCCGCCCAACTACACGCATTTGAATCGCAGATTAGCTGTTAAATTTAACCATCATAGAGTAAAAGTTTATAATTAGCACATGTTTTCACGTTGCCGCACACAACTGGCGCGAGCACGCGCAGAGAGAGAGGCGCGCGGCGCGATTCACACAGATTGATTCCTCTTTAACTGCTATTTGAACGGAAACGTACATATGTCTTGATACCCGTTTTGGTATTCTGTTTAACAGTCGTTTATGTCTTCAGTGAACCGAAACAGCTGAGAAAGAGATGCGTGCCAGTATTCGGTTTGGGCATTTGGCCTTAAAGAGACAGCGTCCTATAAATACCTGCAGTGAGAAACACTAGTTATTTTACAATTAATTATTAAATTTCCCCTCCTGAATACTAGTGTTATTGATTTTATTACTAACTTTATGTTGTATTCATTTACACTTGTCATTTGTGTAATTGTTCTTGTTTTGTTACTGAACTTTAGTTCAGATAGTAGTTTTTGCTGTGGATGAGAAGTAGCCTACCTAAAGTAAGCATTCAGTAATTAGGAAAAAACAAACTTTTTTTTTTTTTTGCCGATCCATGACTCAAAATCCGTGTTTGTTACACTGTTACATTGGCTTCAAATTGTGTGAGAGCCTTGACTTTGTCATGGAATAGAAAATAATTTCTTCTTCTGGAATAGTGTTTTCTGTTGAATATTCCCAAGAATAATCAGTTAAATAAAATAATAATTTAAAATATCTTCATAGTTTTGTGCTAGACTTTTGCGGGACTTTCAATTTTGTCTTAAATTTTGTTTGAAAATGGTATTAAAAAGTCTTAAAATGTCTTAAATTTAACTTGGTCAAACCTGTAGACACCCTGTTGTTAGTTCATGATCAAGTGCCGGTTTAGTTCTGCTGAAACTCTACACCTCTGAGAACTCTCTCATTAAAACAAAGAAAGTGTAGCTGTAGACATGATGTAAATAAGAGATTAATTGTACTGTGTAAATGTGATTTCATTACCTTTTATTAACTTTGAGAGATTGCGATGAACTACAGTAATGTATGAGTGACAGCTTTCCAGTGATTGTAAGGGGAGCGCGCACTTTTAAGACTATAATTAATTCAGAATTTGAATTCATTTATTCATGGATTCACTCTCTGATAACGCAACATCGCCATTGCTATCGTGCAGCACATAGGCTACTACATCAGTTACACAAACTAAGAGAAGGCAAAGCAGGTGCTTACTCATCAAAATATGTCTAAACAGCCGCACTGCACGTGTCGACACGCGCCCGTGAGTAAACATTATTTTTTTCTTTCACCATGCAGCAAACGTAAAAAATAATTAAACCGTTTAACTTATAGTACTTCTTACTGTCGATTAACAGTGAACGGTCAATATGAGCATCCCTAAAATGTTTGTATGATTTTAAAGTAAAATAAAGTTTATAATCTTTAAATATCACTTGTTGTCATTTTTTAATGTGCCCCTCTGGTTAAACACTGGCCCCTCCTTGGCCCCCCTAGTCAAATTTGTCTAGAACCGCCACTGAACACCGGCTTTAGCGTGGAAAAGGAAGAAACAAAAATAAACAAAAATACAGCAAAACAGCAGCGCCGGTGTTACGGTTTAACTGGTTACCGTGTTATCTGGTGACCAACTTCCTGATTCAGGTCCTCAGCGCCAGATGTGATGCACCGAACGCTGCAGATTCGGCGATGATATTAAGCTGTCTAATAAACACACACTTGCTCATTACATGATTGTGGTGTTCTTGTAAAGATGACAAATTATTGGTACGATTGCCCGTAGCGGCTGAAATACGGAAAATAAACAAAAGTCTGTTTTGCATTGGTCTCGAACACGCGCTAAAAGTAGTTGCGCTGTGAGGCGATAGTAATGAATGCATTGAGCTACCGAGCTGCTTTGATTCAGCCGAGGAGTTGTAGATTCAAATCAGAATTTTACTCTCGGCGTGATATGCAGCTGGCTGAATCAAAGAAATGTGCCCGTGTTAACTTGTGACCTGTGTTTACCTGTTATGAAAATGAAAATTATATTAAAAGTAGGCCTATATTACATTTTATGGTTTATGATGTTAAAGTTCATTTCATGGAGTCCCAGATAACTGTAAATGTGTGGCTACTGTGGTTTAACTAGAAAACGCTATTGTTAAACTACTGTATTTACTATAGTAAAAACATGGTACTTTGCGTTCGATAGCTGTTTTTTAAAAAGTAAACAGTATAAAAAAACATAGCCTTTTCTATAGACAACAAGCTGCATGTAAATGCTGGGGTAAATGTACCCTTTAAGCCCACTTTCAGCTTTAAAGTCAAATAAAAAAAAAAGGGAAAAAAATATTTTATGCAAATTATGATTTTAACAAATTCAGTGATTTGTTAATTCCCTGACACATTTGGCAATGTTGAGTTAGCCCCACTTGTGTAAAAATTCACAAAATTCACTTTAAATTTAAATTCACTCATTTTAAAGATAGGCTTAAATGGTACAGTGCCACAAAACGCATGCAAACTACAGTCAACACAAACTTCTCTTGAATGAAAAAAACTTAAAAAAAAAAAAAAAACTAAAAAAAAACATTTCTTAAAGTGGGCAAAATGAAAATTACTATGATGCTTAGTCCACAATATATTAAGCTTAATGCATATCTTTGTAAAGATATCTTATATTTTTTTAAAGGAAACATTGTCTTTTTTCACCATTACTCACTGTGGTACCAAGGCCCAACTTATGTTTTTTTTTTTTTTTAATGAGAAATCCCTCTAATTACAAACTTAGATCAATTTTCGGAGTGTGCTTTTACCTTACTAACCTTTTACCTTACCTTACGTACTTTAATTTACAAATATAGTTAGATATTTAGGCCTACAAATTACACATTGTAGCATAATTATCCTTAATGGGTGTCTGCTAATATTTGATCATACAAAAATGAAATAGCTAAAAAGCTTGACACAGAATTTTTACCTATATAATAGACTGCACATGGTATTATATGGCAGATGCAATCACAGCGCGCTATTTAACCACACTAGTATATGTACTAGCCCCTTTTTACACTGTGGCATAAGGTAGCTTCAGTCTGTGATTCTTTGAATTTGTCTGTGTTAACTTGTGACCTCTGTGTTAACTTGTGACTAGGGCTGGACGATATGGCAAAAATTTATATCACGATATATTTCTTAATTTAACATAATTATAACATAATAAACATAAATATAACTGTCCTAATTGTTTAGATTTTTAGAAAGCACATTAACTTTTTTCACAGTTACAGTTTGCTGCATAAAAAAAACATTTCAGATTTGCAATAATCTGACCAAAAACAGCTGAAAATTTGGACGTGCAAATCCATTCTGTCATGAGGGGGCGCTTTAGTAGCGCTGAAATATTACTGTTTCCTTGGTAACGGCTAAACACAAAGCCTGTTTTATCAGCATGAAAGGAAAATGCCAACGACACGTTTCTGAAGACAGTCGGTTCCCTTCAGATACATTCATATAAAGACATCAGTATTTATTCAATGACATCATTGCCTCTTAAAGTTATATACAGGAAGTTTCCTTTTTAGACACATTCATTTAAAAAAGTGCAGTGCTCATGTTTATTTAACGAAGTCAAAGCCTTTTTGAAAATCTATTTGAAGCGGCCAGTGCTGATATTATGGCGAGTATTTGCATGAACTGCGGATAACTTACCAATATCAGAGTTTATCCGAACTTAAAAAGCCTCTCTCATCAACTATTTTCGTCTGTATTTTATAAATCTCTGACAAGCTACGCCATATCGAGCTAAATATCGAATGCGATATTAAGCTCGATATGGCGTAGCTTGTCAGAGATTTACGTCTCTGTGTATTAATTGCCGCTCCAGCGGAACCTGAGCGGAACGCACGTGATGGAGATTTACTACTACTTTACTAGCACCGGCTTCATTGAGTAAACGCGCCTCACAATATCGTTCGATATATTGTCCAGCCCTATGTCCACTATCTCAGAAAAAAGGTAATTCAATATATTCTCAAAAAGGAGGGTTCCCTTCCGGGAACTCGGCTACGTCATTCAACGCTATGGGGAACGCCATTGGCGAGCCTCTCTCTGAACGTAGTCTACCAACCACCTACCTCTCTCTGAACGTAGTCTGCGTTTCAAGCCGGCTTCAGCTTTTGTCATTCAGCGAAGCGCTCTCTGTTTGTCTGTCTGTTGCATGTCTGCTGTTTTTTGTGCCAGTTTGCACAACTTTTGTTTGAGTAAGACATGTCAACCAAAGGGGAAAAAAAGTTTTTCTAAAGCGGTTGGGCAGCCTCACAGAGCGTGTGTCCCTCCCTGCCAACGCTTCATTGTTGGTGGGGATACTCACGCTCTGTGTGTGGTCTGCTTGGGTGCGGAGCATACACAGTCAGCCCTCGAGAGGGCTGGTTGTCCGCAGTGTGAACGCCTTCCGCTGCGGGTGCTTCGCTCCCGGAGGGCTCTCTTTGAGGAGCTGCACTCGTGGGGTTCGCAGCTCGATCTGTTAGAGGGAATGGAGACGGGTAATCCCCTATCTCCCTCCTCACCTAACAGATCGGATGACCTCCTACTGGATGAGGAAGCCCGCGCTGCGGTTCCTTCCTACCAGGAAGAGGTCTCAGCGCTTCTCCTATCTTCCTCCGAGGAGGTAATCCCCTATCTCCCTCCTCACCTAACAGATCGGATGACCTCCTACTGGATGAGGAAGCCCGCGCTGCGGTTCCTTCCTACCAGGAAGAGGTCTCAGCGCTTCTCCTATCTTCCTCTGAGGAGGTTGATGTGGAGAGCGTTGATGAAAGTGTACAACCGGTCCCCACAGTATGAGGAGCTTTTGGAAGTGGTGACACGGGCAGTTGAGAAACTAAATATCAATTGGCCCGAACAATATTCTAATGAGCCGCAGCGAAGCAAGTTAGATGAGCGCTTCATGCGGACAAAGTCACCACTCCAAAGAAGGAGCCTTCCATTTTTCCCTGACCTCCACACCGAGGTGTCTAGTTCATGGGAAAAACCTTTTTTAGCCCGCCTCTTCGTCCCTTCCTCCGACTATTATGGGAATGTCCGGGGGTTAGAAGAGAGCGGTTATAAGATGATGCCACAGGTTGAACAGACGCTTGCGGGCTGTCTGTCACCTGGTCTGGCATCATCACTGAAGGCTCCTTCCTTGCCCTCCAAGCCTCTTAAAGTTACATCGGGCTTGCTGGGCAAGGGGTACACGGCAGCAGGTCGTGCAGAAACGGGTAAGTATAACAGTTCAGATGAATAGTTTCTGGGGTAGTTGGTTGTAGACTGAAACGTAGATGATTTCCATTTGCAGGAACGACGGGAGGAGAACTTCGGGCAGGACACACACACACACACCCCGCTGGTGTACAGCCGGCTGGCTTACGGCACACACACCGCTGACTGGAAAGAGAGATCGGATACAGACTGGAACAGAATGAGAATTCAGGTAAGTAGGATCAGGTAAGTAGCAATGTAGGTAGATTTGTGAACTCAACAGAGTTAGCACAATGAGTCTGCTTCGTGCAAACGAGCCCGGACACTGAATGGTGTGTGTGTTGTGCTTATAAGTGCTGCAGGTGATTAGGTGCAGGTGCGTGTGATTAGAACTCTGAGAATTGCCCTATACAAAACCTGTTCATTACACTACAATGCAGCAGTGCAGACATATTGCTTTAGAAGCTGAACTGTTTTTTTTAACTAGTAGTGTATATGCGCACATAGTTATTCAGTGACATGTCATCTATATTTATACATTTATGAAGTGACAAACACTTGAGTGTGGAGCTTGAGACATCCCCCAGCAAGAGCCATTTGTGCATCAGTTTAATTTTAGTTAGTGAGTAATCTTTATTTAACCAGGATAAAGACGATACCTGTTTAAGAAGGCAAAAGACATAACAGTTGATATATTACTTACTAACATATATGCTATATATTACCAGTATATTACCTTTTTTTAGGAATAATGGAAGACAAACAATTTGTAATTTTAAAGGTGGTAGTTCAGCCTGAGAACATGAGTTTGATAGCCACATGGGCCTCGTTCTCACAAGTCAGTTGTCATTATATTTGGCCATATAAGTAAGGATATTTAGCTTTCACAAGTATAACTAAAAATTTAACACACACACACACACACACACACACACACACACACACACGTTTGTTTTTGTGAATTGTGGGGACATTCCATAGACGTAATGGTTTTTATACTGTACAAACCATATTTGCATTTTCCTATGTCATACCCATGTCATTACACAAATTTGTGTCCTGATATGTCACAAAAACAAACACACACACACACACACACACACACACACACACACACACACATGTTGGGTTTACATGTTTTATGGGGACATTCCATAGGCGTAATGGTTTTCATACTGTACAAACCGTATTTTCTATCGCCCTACACCTACCCTACACCTAACCCTAGCCCTCACAGGAGATTGTGCACACTTTTACTTCCTCAAAAGAAATCATTGTGCATGATTTATAAGCCTGTTTCCTCATGGGGACCTAAGAAATGTCTCCACAAGGTCAAAATTTACTGGTATTCCTATCCTTGTGGGGACATTTGGTCCCCATAACGTGATAAATACCAGGTATACACACACACACACACACACACACACACACACACACACACACACACACACACACACACACACACACACACACACACACACACACACATTTGTTTAAGTCACTTACCCACTGGGCCTCTTAGTTACATCTCAGAGGCCCCACTTTCTGTTCTTCATTACTGGGAAATCAGAATCCTGTAACCATTTCACATAATAGCACTGCTTAGATTCAGAGATTAGAGCATAATTCAAGTCTTTTCGTGAGTGAAGATAACAAGAGAAAAGATAAATGACAAGAGGATGACTGTTTTTGCTAGTAGGGTGAGAAATGTGAAGAGGAATGAGAAATGATGAGAGGAATCAAAGGAATTGGGAATATGTGGAATGATCAGATCAGATGACAAAGTTTCTTTTACTACTTTTATTTGTTAAAGGTGAGTTCATGGATCACCCGTGTAGTACATGACATTCTTAATATTATGATTAGCTTAGTTATTGTTGGTTTGTTGGATATGAAAGCACTTTTGACAGGGAACTTTGCAACAGCAACATTAGAAAGTCCATCAGAAATCAACTCCAAAATTAAAATGGCTGCCTGTTTAAGCCTCAGATTCAAACATCTTCTTCCTGCCACCCATGCCAGCCTTATCCTCGACGTTCTTACGCCAGTCTCCCACTGCCTCCTTATCCTAAAATAATTCACAAAAGAATTTCAAGATGAAAAATTATATTTGAACCAACTACTTTGGAAGATATGGTTTCTTTATTTCTGTAGTGTGCGCTCACCTCCTCCTTGACCTCTTTCTTGACCTGTTTGAGGTTGGCTCTCAGGTCCAGAGACACCTTGTGTTTGGAGCCCAGCAGGGCCTGCAGCATGGAATCAGCAGACATACGCACTTTCTTAAGAGCGGGTTTCTTAAATTTACCTATCAGGTCCTGAACCTTTATCTTCAGATCCTCAATCTAAAAAAACAAGCAGTGTTATTTGCTGAAAGTCAAACCCATTAAGGATAAACAAATGAAAGAATAGAATCCATGCATTTTAAACCTCTTTTTCGCTCTTGGCCACTTTAACAGACAGGTCATATCTCTCCTCATCCACCACATCAATCTTCTGATGAAGCTCTTTGCACAGATCCTGACCACAGTGGAGAACACATTTAATAACTGACTAAAATACTTCAATAATAATAAACTATTTCATGCTTGTGTAGAGAGCTGTCATGATTCCTCGATTAGATCTGAGTACTCGATAAAAAAAAAATCCTCAATTGCATTTTGCATGTGTTGAGTAAATAGTGAAATACTGGAAATGGTGCGTTATTAGACAGTTTAAAAAAAAAATAGCATGCATTATATATTAACCCATTTAAAAGTCTTAATAAAGCATAATGCTATTATTTATTTTCACAACGTGAAATTAATTGCCATATTGGCAATAATGAACGTAAACAATGCCACTGAACAAAATGAAACGCAAATAATAATAGCAAATTTAGCTGATTATTACTGTTGAAGATGGTCAATTATTGTTATGTTTTGAGCTGTACTAATCAGTCGGACCGGAAAAAACATTTGGAGTACTGTAGACTGCCAAAAGTTATAACAACTAAAATACTGTCTGAGGAACAAAAGGCATTTGTGGTTGGCCAAACTGAACCAAGACTTCCAGGGCAAGAAGCTTAACCACATTCTTGTTTGTTCAATGTGCAATCAATGCTGTTGTTTACATCCGAGTATCTCCAATATCTCCAATACGGCTGTGCATCCAAGTAACTGACGAAACTGTGACGTAAGTGCAAACCCTCTATTGTAAATTCACAAATGCTATGATTCAGTTAAATAAATATATGTCATGCAGATTTAATATATTCACTTTAGTTAAGTACGTGTCTCAGAGCGACTGCGTTCACAGTAAGTGCTGCTCCTGTTATCATTTAAATGTGTGGAGCATATCAAACTCAATCTCTGCATATTGTTGTGAGTTTGGGTTTATTGTAACTTAATTTATCTGGGAACGCCATTTCAACATTTTTAAACCTACGCAAACACACGAGTATACATTAGTATTTTTTCCTAATATGCAAACTGGTCATCGTGATTTCAAAATAAAAAATTTAAACCCTCTAAACTGAGTTTACACTTTTTGATGTCCACATATTCAAGAAATTACAGTGGCTGTAGCATTTCTGTCAAAAAGAAAAGAGCAAATATTAAAGAATAAGTGGACATTTTAAATGTTGTTTAGTCAATATTAAAGTGTAAAAACAATCGTCAGGCCGCTGGCACCCTCTGCAGGCATTTGTTATAATGCATAACGGCATTAGCTCTGTTGTTTTAATATATATTTGAATAGTTTTGTTCAATAAAACCGTATGATTACTTGCTCTTTTTTTAACTTTATTTACACTAATTATTAGTGCCTCATTGTTATTAAATATGTATTTTAAGTCATTTTAATATATATAATTATCAGATTACTTGATTAATCGCTAGAATAATCTACCAATTACTTGATTACCAAAATAATCTTAGTGACAGCCCTACATTTGTACCTGCAATTCCTGCATTGAGCCAGGCAGAGACAGCGGAGAACATTTCTCTTGCATATACTGAACTCTTTCCTCCTGCACCCGCTTTTCCTCAGCCACCAGCAGGTCCTTGGCTATACCCAGTATCAAACTCTATGAGGAAATGATAAAGAAAAGACACATGCAACAAAATGAGGAAAAGACACATGCAACAAAACGCACATCTCTAGACTAAACAAAAACCGACCAGACTCAAAAGCTCATGTTTACCTTGAGTTGATGCCGACGG
The DNA here is from genome assembly GCF_049309525.1 of Garra rufa. Lineage (NCBI taxonomy): Eukaryota > Metazoa > Chordata > Actinopteri > Cypriniformes > Cyprinidae > Garra > Garra rufa. Next base: position 41,135,236 of record NC_133366.1, on the reverse strand, counting down.
CTTGAGGTCATCTTTTTTCTGTTAGGATATTATGAGAGAAATAACATTTTTCAACAATTTAGAACTATATGTGTATCAATAACTGACTTGTGAGATTTCCAATGTTTACAGACTTACTCAGACATGATGGCAGGCTTGTTGTGCTCTTCTGTTGGAAATATAGAGAACAGGGAGAGACTGCCTTAAAGAGTTATTATTTGATGTTCAACACAGTGAGCACATAATATGTTGTCTTTTGGTTAGGGTCAATTTAAATTAGACATATGCCCTAAAGAAACCCTGGACAAGCTGGCCTGCAGTCAAGTAAAAGCATATGATCTCAAAACTGAAAAAAAATCTGCAGTGCAGTTTCTCTAAGCTCTTCTTTGCTGCGTTCATCACATATACCCCATATTCAGTTACAGCCACTGAGTACTGCTATCAACAGTCATCACTTTTAACACTGTAAACCACAGCTATAAACAAGTCACACTCCTCCACACTTAATTAACACTCTCATTATTACACAGAGAACATCCAACCAATCACATGCAAGAATATCAAGTTAATGTTGGTTAATGAAGTAACTAACTTAGTATTGACTCATGTATAAATTATTTACACCAAAAACTAAATATGAGCTGACCATATAAGACCACAAAACCAGTCATAAGTAGAACAGTTATTTTTGTAGCAATAGCCAAATAAATGTTGTATGGGTTAAAATTATAGTAAAGATCATGTTCCATGAAGATATTTTGTAAATTCTCTACCGTAAATATATCAAAACTTAATTTTTGATTAGTAATATGGACAGCTAAGAACTTTATTTGGACAACTTTAAAGGCGATTTTCTCAATATTTCGTTTTTTTTTTTGCACCCTCAGATTCCAGATATTCAAAGTGTTGTATCTTGGCCAATGTCCTATCCTAACAAACCATACATCAATGGAAAGATTTTTTTATTCAGCTTTCAGGTGATTTATAAAAATTAACCTTTATGGCTGGTTTTGTGGTCCAGGGTCACATAAATTACTGATAGTAATGTTAAGCAACTGTATTTTATTATTGAAGCTATAGTTATATAGTTAACAGCATGAACTTGCTGATGTTTTGGTGTATTAGTCATAAGGACTACGCTGCTGTACTTAACCCAGTAGCTGCATGTGACATAAATGTGAGTGAAGCAGAAAGCTGATCTCTATGTGTAAAATTATCCAAAGTGTTGAATCAAGTAAAGGGCTTAAGACATTAATCAGAAACTGTATCAGGCAACAGATCAGTCATACAGGGGCTGCCTCGTTCCTCCGCCTCTCTCGCTTATGCACTCTCTTTCAGTAACAGTATTCAGTAACCTTACAGTAATATAACTTCTCTTTCTCAAAATTCCTAAAACCCATATGTTCAGAATTCTTCAAGATATATAACCGGAGCGCAGCTGCAGTGATGAGCCGTGTGATGGATTGAAGGAGGCCTCAGATTTCAGGGTTATTGAAATGTTAGCACACAGTGTTCCTACAGCCCTGCCACATTAGCCATATTATGTTATCTTGATACTATATTAATATTTTTCTGAATTTCAAACATTCTGAATTTCAGATATTTAAATACAGTTCAATTGATTGAAATACTTAAATTAAATTAAATACACACGGCTCATCCATAAGCCATTAACAATATGCTCATGAGCATGACACCTAACCCCAGGTTACTCCAAGAGGATTCCTCACAGAAACAAGTGTCTGATAAAAGACTACACACTCTGCTTGAAACACAACATGCAAGAGGATGCTTAGGCTTAAAATAAATAATCTAAAACATCTGCTGAATAGACGAAAGGAAGCAAACTTTATTTACTCATCACTAAACATTTAGCTTGAATGCCGGTAACACACTTTTGATAAAAAACATATCCATATCGTCATTAAAAATACATATCTTTGCCTAGAAATGAATCATTTTATAAAAATAAGAATTACTTAGGTGTGCAAGTCAAAAAAACGTACCAAAGTTCAACGAGTAGAGCAGCTTGCACACATAATTTTAGAAGATTTCCTACAATTTTACCATTACATGTGCAAGCTCCTCTTTTTGTTGAACTTATAAAGTTTTGCAAAACGCATACAGTCACCCTAAAACACTTCCATCAATTATACAGCATGTGTAACAGGCCAAAACATCTCACCTTAATGAAAATCTGGGTAACAGGACAGACCAGGAACTGCAGGCAGTCTCTGTACTGAAAGAGGGTTTTGATAGCATTCTGTGATGGCTCAGCAAATCCCTTTAACTCTTTATGGAATTAGCATCCAGTGCAGACCAATGAGACTCCATGCTGTTGAAAGCCAATATTACCCCTCCCAGACTCACACATATAAATAACCCTTGCTTTCAAGATTGTTTTTCTTATTTTATTGCTTATTTACTTTACTCAGTACCCTAATGAGTTACTGCACTCTGAAAAGCATAAATCACCATAGGAGACAAACATTCAACCAAAAACATCTACTTAAACAAGCAACATGAATAACATTTCAGTTGGTCAGTATCATTTTGATATCTTTCTTTTACTGACAATGTGTTGGTTATAAAACACTGACAGAATTTTGGTCCTGCATTTTGTACCTTAAAATTATGATATGACCAATTTTGAAGTACAAAAGCAACTTAAAAGATTAAAATATGAATGAATGTATGAGTCAAAACGGTCAGCACCAGAACCACATTCCAAACAGTTAACAACCAAGTGTTTGACACAACAGTCAAGTGTTTGGAGCACAAGTGAAAAAGTGTAACGTTCCTACATATCTAGAATTTACAGAATTTGTCATGTATACAATGAATGAATACGTCTTGTCTTGCAGGTCCATATACTACTATTTTGCTTCTTCCTACTATAACCACTATATTGCAGTGCAGCAATTGCATAAAATTCACGTCATGAGCCAAAAATATACTAGTCATCCTCAGGAGAAACTTTATCCATCAAGACTGACTGACCTTTCATTCAGTAGACAGTTTCCGTGGGCTAGGATCTTTGTGTCCCAGCGGGCTTCTAATTCCAAGGGGAGGGGGTGGGTAGTGTCAAAGCTGTCATCAACATGTGTGTAAATCTGTGCATGTGTACATGTCTGCATTAGTGTGTGTGTGGTGGGTTTAAAGCTAGCTGTTACTCTATGAATGATCCCAATTTAAAACCCCAAGTGACACTACCAGTCCAAGCCTTATTACTTATTACTTATTTGATTTAATTTAATCATTGAGATACAGATATTGTAAACTGTTATAATTTAAAACAACTGTTCTATTGTAATATATTTTACATTTATTTGTAATTTATTCCTGTGATGGCAACGCAGAATTTCCAGCAGCCATTACTTCAGACTTCAGTGTCACACAATCCTTCAGAAATAATATAAATATGTTTTTATTTAGCCTAGAATCTAGACGCGCCCCTAGCGGCAGCAAATTACATTTGCTTCCAAAGGCAGTCTAGTTACTCTCCGTTCCAATAATGACTGATTGCAGAACAGCAGAACCATACGTCACAGCAGTCACACGGCAGCAGCGCCACGGCAGCCCAATCAGGTCCCACAAAATATCCGTCCTAAATAGTATTCGAAAATAGAATTGGTATGTCCTAAAAAGTATTCCAAAGATTTCCGGACGGTCTACTACAATTTACCTTTAGAATTCGAAGTACGGATTAATGCGCACTCTAACGGCTATTATATTGCCCACAACACATTGAGTGTTGAACGAGGATTTGATTAGAACTACAAATACGCATAAAAAGTGTAAAAAAAAACTACAAACATGGCGTGTATGCGCGACCAACGGATGGGTAGAAAAATTGGGTTTAAGTTATAAATAATCAGTGTGTAACCTTATAAAAATATATATTTATTTAATGTTATTCGCATTATATTTCATGTGCAGCAACATAATGAACTTTTATAATGGCAGAAACAAATGATGAGAGTCTGCTGGCCAAAGAGCCCTTCATGTTTCACTTTGAATTTAAGGATGATATGGACATTTCCTTAATGAGTGTGTGAACAAATCATGCCTCTGGATTAATTGCATGTTTAAAGAGTTTTGATTTATTTTAGGTTTAAACTAATTTAGTTAGGTGAGTAATGTGTGGTTATTATTGTTGTTAAATGTGTGCCTTCTGTGCTATATGTTTTGTTTGATTTTGTAATATTTTTTTGGGAAAATCCAGTTTGTGATGGGTATAGTGTATAGTACATGGTATTATGTACAATGAAAAATTGGTTAATACTGAAATGATTAGGTAAAAAAATATAGTTTAACTAAATAAAAACATTCTATTGCTCAAGTTTTGTTTAGTTTTTTGTTTGAGCTTTGTACTCAGTTTATACTGTTTAAAAATATATGGAAAAATATAGACGTTTTTCCTGAACGCGGAGTCCGACTCTTAACTGAAAGAATGCTTTGCATTTCCGGTCTGCATTGTTTCTAGTCAAATTAGGGTATATTCCGAGCTAATAAACTAATGTTAAACCTATTAAAATGTTTTTAAAAAAGCACATGGCTCCATAGCGCCATCACTTGGCAATGTCGCAATGACCGTAATTTGTCAGTGCCTCACTTTAATGAGTGTGTAGATGACACGAAGCAGCGGAAGTTAGCTACATTAAAAACAGATGGACGCTATTTGAATGGGTTCCTATGGAGACCGGAACAGAAAAGCATTCAATCTGACGTTAGAATTCGTAATGGCGGCGCTCATCGTTTACTCAGGAAAAAGGTCTATAAGTTGATCATTATTTTCACCCACTTTCGATCTCAGATGGAGACTCCGCCCACTACCGTCTGAGCCTGCTGCCGTGGCGCTGCTGCCGTGTGACTGCTGTGACGTATGGTTCTGCTGTTCTGCAATCGGCCCTATCTCCTCCGTTCACTTGAGATTTCTAAAAATCCAAAATCGACCGGGCCAATCACGAGTCGGTGGGCGGGTTTAACATGATAACGACTGACGTGCGACCATAAGTTCCGTCAGACATTCTCTGGTTCTGTGAATTATGCGTGAGAAATAGAGCGATGGCTCTATTGAGGATGAATGGATGAATAATACGTTTATATTTACTGAGTTTAAACGTGAATATGTCTAGTATTATTGTATTAGTGTACTGTAATAAAAGAGGTTCACAATGCTGAAAAAGCATGTTTGGATTTTAAATCAAAATAACGGATAAATGTTGTGTTTGTGGTAAAGAGCCGCGGATCAGTTACGGACGCTGTGTGAAAGCAAAACGAGTCCGTGCTGCTTTTGCACCGCATACATAACGCACACGGACGGCAGACGCACTGGAGACGGAGTATGTGTGAAACAGGCGTCAGACATTCTCTGGTTCCGTGAATTACGCGTGAGAGATAGAGCGATGGCTGCTGCTAGCGAACAACTTTCTTTCGAATCGGCTTTGGCCGCCACTCTGAAAGACTTGAAGTTAAGCTTTTCCACAACACACATGCAAGGAACTCGCTTTTCCGTCGCTCTGACTACGTAGTACGTCACCTTCTTCGTTGCTCTGATTGGTTGTAGCGCTATCCTATTGCGTGGAGAGGGAGTTTGAAAGACAACCGTTTATCCCACCCCTCTGGTTGAGCTCTGTCTATGGAGAGTGCCCAGACCCTACATTTATGTGGGTCTGGCTTGTCAGGCTAGTTTTTATTATTAGCAATGTTAATATTTCAGTGGGAACCATACTTTTTTCAGCATACTTTGATGACTAAAAAGTTCAAACGAACAGCATTTATTTGAAATGGAAAACTTTTGTAATATTATTAATGTCTGAACTATCACTTTTGATCAATTTATTTTACTGACACTAAACTTCTGAACAGTAGTTTGTTATTCAGATAAAGCTGGCTTTAACTAATTCCGCCGCATCTCTTGATCTGAGAAAATGACAAAAATAAACCAAAGAAAATAAATATGGATTTTAACTAATTCCTACTATGTTTGGCACATTTCTTAATACAATGATTCATGGAACAAAGTTTACATTCACATTTTTGTTCACATGGTTGTGTAGGGTACAGTTAAGGTCAAAAGTGTACATCCCTCTTTCAGAATCTGCAAAATGCTAATTATTTTACCAAAATAAGAGGGATCATACAAAATGCATGTTATTGTTTATTTAGTACTGACCTGAATAAGTTATTTCCCAAAAAGATGTTTACATATAGTCCACAAGAGAAAATAATAGTTGAATTTATAAAAAATTACCCCGTTCTTAATACTGTTCTTACGTGCATGATCCATAGCGGGGTTGTTTATTTTTTATTTTTATTTTTTATTTTTGTCCTGAACAATTAAACTGCCTGCTGTTCTTCAGAAAAAAAACCTTCAGGTCCCACAAATTCTTTGGTTTTCCAGCATTTTTCTGTTTTTCTCATTTTCTCTTAATGCATTGTTTTTCCTTCTGGAGCATCAGTGAGCATTTGAACCTTCTGTAATAGTTGCATATGAGTCCCTCAGTTGTCCTCAGTGTGAAAAGATGGATCTCAATATCATATAGTCATTGTTGGAAAGGGTTCAAATACACAAAAATGCTGGAAAACCAAAAAAATTGTGGAACCTGAAGAATTTTTCTGAAGAATTAACTGTTCAGGACAAACAAGGGACTCATGAACAACTATCACTAAACAAACAAACACTGGGGTCATTTTTTATAAATTCAACTTTTATTTTCTGTTGTGGACTATATGTAAACATCTTTAATGTGAAATATATTATTCAGGTCAGTACTAAATAAACCATAACATGCATTTTGTATGATCCTTCATTTTTTGTAAAAGATTCTAAAAGGGGGATGTAAACTTTTGACCTCAACTGAATATTTTGGGCCTAACTAGTGATCGCTTTTAGCTGCAGTATTCTTTTAAAAGAACTATGTGTAGTGTCTCAAAGAACTAAATTTGTTTTCTGTCACTTGTCGCTCTCTTTTATAATAAATTGTTTACATAACTGTTTGTCTTTCCAAACAGACATATTCTCCTGCTGTGTTAATGTAGTCAAAGTCTCTGAAAAGATCAAGCCAATCATGTTCAATCAAGGCCAACCACAATCATGGTCCTAAATGGTTCTCTATACATGAAAGTTATTAAGCTCATGGTTACATGCACAAAGTGCTGAATATAAACATTAATCTTGGATGCACTTGCCAGTGTAGACTCACAGTTGGTTTGTGGATGGATCGGCAGACTAGCTGCTGTCTGACATCTTACTCCCATCAAACAGAGTTGCTGTATCAGCAAATCCCACCTGCTTCCCATGGCTAGCTGCATGTCCCCTGCCAGCTTTGTTTATTAAACTAAAGCGCCGTTTGATTTTGTTATAAACACAGCATAATAAAACCAACCATGTGACTTTACTGCATTATTCTCGCAGCAGAAATATTGCCTGCTTTTGCTCTTAGGGAATGTATTCAAATACTAAGCGTGTGGTTAAAGATCTGGACTGGTTAGCAAAAGTTTGAGCCCCCCAGAGATTTATTTGTTTATTTAATTTTTTTTTTCTTTAGAGGTGTTTGTCTGAACATGTTTTTGAGTTCTTTACTGAAAGGTTGCAGGTTCGAAACCCAGAAACGAAAATTGAAGTTGAAATGGAAAAAAAAAAAAAAACTGTGTTTGTCTAAGAGTGTGTTTATACGTATGAGTGATTATGAAACGTCTGCATGTTTTTGAGAGTGTGTTCAGACACTGTATCACCACTGATACTGCTTTCGTCTAGCCATGCCTGAAAAGCAACATGAAAAGAGTGGGCACGTTTTAGTTGAAGTTCACTTTGTCAATTTAAAGTCACTTTGACGGCTTCATCGCTTGACAGATACGGGAATTCATCAAGGTAATTGGAGCGGAAAGATTCCCTTCTTTTGCTTGCCCAACAGAGCACAGTGATGTGCTTTTATCTGACACTCCCTGTAATTAAAGATAAGAACCTAAATATTAAAGCCATCCAGAGAAGCAAATCACATCCACAGCCAGCTCCTTCAAGCCATAGAATATATATATATATATATATATATATATATATAATATATGGATATATTTTAAGTCTCTTATATGCACCAAGGCTGCATTTAATCAAAAATACAGTAAAGGCAGCAATACTATTAAATTTAAATATTAAGGTATTTTTAAATGTAATGTGTTTTTTTTTTCAGACTCCAGTGTTTAGTGTCATTTTTGATTTATTAATGTTCAAAACAGTTGCTCTTTAATATTTTGGTGGAAACCTTGATACACTACTGTTCAGAAGTTCTTTTGAACTTTCTGTTAATCAAAGAATTCTGAAAAAAATTGTCATGGTGTCCATAAAATACTTTGCAGCAAAAACTGTTTTTAACATTTAATAACAGTTGTTGAGCATCAATGATAATTGATAATAACTGAGCACCAAATCAGCATAATATGGTGCTAACATGCTTCTACCATGCGTAACCAACCATATTTATACTTTATTACACTTTTTTTTTTTTTTCTTTTAAGTCTTTTATGGTTTTTTTAACCTCAAGTGCACAAACAGTGAATGTTTTAAGATTTTTGTCATTCAAAAAATAAATAAATAAATAAATAGACACTACTATATGATATGTTTTTCTAACATAAAAGGTCTTTAAAGTTGTATTTTGGGCCATTATGCTTTGACACAGTATCTGTCAAATGAACTAACGCGAAAATCACGATGGCTTAATCCCTTCATCAAGTCTGTTTTTGCTGAGTGTTTCAAAGCGAAGCGTGCACTTCGTTCAGGCGATCAGCTCGTGATCTGGTGTTTTCCACGTCTCAGAACGGCTGAGTTCACAGTGAATGCCGTGAACTTGTTTATTGCATTTGTTGAGTTTAGCGTGTGTTTTGAAATGCAGCAGCCCTCATTTATGCTTTATCACTGCAGATGATTTATTTTTGTCTATATCCTGAAGGTTTTTACAGAGGCATTTGTTCATATATAATTTGCTTGATTTTTTTTTTACATTTTATTCCCCAAAAAACTGTAAAACATATCATTTTCTGCCTGTTCTAAGTATTTTCTGAACTATGGAGTGACAAAATTAGATACCCAAAATTCCTTCTGTAAAAACATTTGACTTTAAAAAAAACTGTTGTCAAAAAAATTGAACAAGAATTTTGAAACTGACTTGATCCAGTGTTTAGATTTTTGTACTAGAAATTTATGCAAATTAGCGCATATTTCATTACATAATGCCTCATTTGCATATTAAAACCAGCTGAGTAAGTAAGGTGACTATTCGTTTTTTTACCCTATTTACCTGCAGTGTCTCGCCTTAAAGCAAAAATATTATACCTATAAAATATTATTTTTCATTTATTTTACATTGCAGTTGTTTTACACTGTTAAAAATAAAGGTGCTTTTAAAAGGTTCCTCAAGCGATGCCATAGAAGAACCATTTTTTGTTTCCATAAAGAAGAACCATTCAGTCAAAGGTTCTTTAAAGAACCATCTCTTTCTTACCCTTTTATAATCTGAAGAATCTTCTTTTGCCACAAAGAACCTTTTTTGAAACAGAAAGATTCTTCAGATGTTTAATAGAAAGTGTAATGTTGGATGCCCTGTATTTTAACTATATTTATTGTGTGAATGTGTATATGTATGTGAGCATTGTTTTTTTTAGAGGATGCACAAGCAAATTTCGTTGTATGGTACTACTGCACAATGACAATAAAAATCTACTACTACTACTACTACTATTACTAATGTTCTTTATGCAACCATTTAGACAAAAAAGGTTCTTCTATGGCATCATGAAGAATCTTTATTTTTAAGAGTGTACAATATATGGCTATTACTGTCATAGGAATAATAATAGTATAAAATTGTTGTTATTACTATTATATTCTAAATCTTCCTAAAACACCAGTGTGAATGTAATTTAAACTATCACAACTCAAAAGAGGGTTGAGCCCCCTTTAAAGTTCAGGTACAAGTCAATTCACTGTATTTGTTTCTTAGTTAAGAACATGGGTTGGAGCTCTTAATTTTATAACTCTAAAAGTGCATTAGATTGAGTAATTTAACTTTAAAATACATAAAATTTACATCATTTGTCTTTTTTTTAATTCTAAATAAATATTGTATCGTGGACTTTATATTGAGATAGTATCGTTAGATTTTGCTATCCTTACATCCCTACTATATGATTATGTAGAGAGCGTTTTGGATTGGATTTGAAGCAGAAGTAGCAATATAGTGATGTATACGGTTACTGTGGTATAAAATTACTCATACATCAAGATTTTAGTTGTACCGCCCACCGCTAATAGACACACTCATCAAGCTGAAATGTATAGCAGCCAAACTGATATTATCCATCTAACTCTCTGTAAGATCAGAACTGCTGCGCTTTTACCGGATCATGTTGGAGTTTATGCTTACATTGTGAAGAGCAAATTGAACCAAGGTTTGCAGATCCCCGATAAGCTCCTTTACCCATGAAAGCCAAGATCGGGGCACACAGGAGGAGTATTATATCATCCACAATGTCTGGGCCTGCCAAAGGGCTGGAGCATAATGAGATTGATCCTGATATGAAATAGCACCACGTCCAGTTTTTCTTCAAGCTTTGTAATCAGACTTTGGAAGAAGAGTAAAGGATAGAGGAGGGTTAGAAGGGAGTTTGGATTATGGAGTGAGAGAGAGAACTCTTAAAAGTAGTGTAAAAGACAAGAAGATGGATGATGAGGTTTTACAGGGGTTCAGGCTATGAAATGGCCTGAAACTGAATTTGCAATAATAATTCAAAGAGTATTTTCTTTTAGCACTTAACAGTAAACTTTATTGAAAGTTGACGTTATTGGCTATCTTTAGAGTCCTTACCTTCCTACTTCAATTAGGGAACACTTTGATGTAATAGACATATAAAAAATGTGATAGATTTCCAGGTGGATCATTATGGCGATTCTTCATAATTTAAAGAAAATGTAACATGAACACGGGTGGAGGTCGGAAAAAGCATCTAAATTCAGACGCAATCTGGACTATTTTGATTATGCAATTTAGTGGTGAAAAAAAGTCATTTGTCTTCTAAACGTTTAATTTTCAGAGCCATTGGCTCCCAAGGAATTAATTTTATCTGGTGTCCTGATTGTAGGAGAATAAAGTGATTGTCTGTTTATATAAGAGGGAATAAAAAGTTTTACCAACAAAGTAAAACCTGCAGAAGCAGTTAGATAAGAAAGCGAAATCAACAGAGATAGATTAAACATTTCACAGCCACATCTGTTAACGGAGTGATCTAAAGTAAGACATCCATTGATTCTAGACACCCTGCTGTTTATTTATTTATATTTTTATTTAACAGGTGGAGCTGGAGTTGGCATATCAATTACCACACGCACACCATTAATCTGAGAAGCACTGCAGCCACTACATGTTAGTCATTACACAAGTTCTTATGCAATGAAAGTTTTCAGAGAACAAAACTAGATGCCCATTTACACCCCACAAGATGGATGAAACGACTCATTTACATTTCCTCATTTTCATGAAAACAGTTTGGAGAGAACTTGCTAATGTCTACTCTAGGGCTGCCACTAACAGTTGTTTGGGCAATTTGTTGATCTGTCAATTATTTCTTTGATCAATTGGGTATTCCACGTTTTGCCCAATGCTTTCCCTCAGACGTGTTTCATGTAAAGACTACCTAATGGATGCTATACAATAATGTTACAAAATGAAGTAATTTTGAAAAGACTATAAATTTTACAGTAAGTTACACTACCAGTCAAAAGTTTTTTGAACAGTAAGATTTTTAAAATTTGTAAGTCTCTTCTGCTCACAAAGCTTGCATTTATTTGATCCAAAATACAGCAAAAACAGTAAAATTTGAAAATATTTTTACTTTTAAAAAAGCTGTTTTCTATTTGAAAATATTTAAAAATGTCATTTATTTCTGTGATTTCAAAGCTGATTTTTTAGCATCATTACTCCAGTCACATGATTCTTCAGAAATCATTCTAATATTCTGATTTGCTGCTCAAAAAATATTTATGTTGAAAACAACTTTCAACAACTTTTTCCCAGGTTTGATGAATAGAAAGTTCACAGTAACAGCATTTATATGAAATAGAAATCTTTTGTAACAATATAAATGTAATTTTTGATCATTTCAAGCATCCTTACTAAATAAAAATATTAATTTTCTCAAAAAAAGAAAAAGAAAAGTTGACTCCGTGCTTTTAATTGGTATAGTGTATAATGTTACAAAAGCTTTTTATTTCAGATAAATGCAGATTTTTGGATCTTTGTATTCCTCAAAGAATCTTGAAAAAAAATTACTAACCTGCTATTGATAATAATAATAAAAATAAATATTTCTTAAACAGCAAAACGGCATATTATAATAATTTCTGAAGGATCATGTGATGGTAAAGACTGGAGTGATGATGCTGAAAATGTAGATTTGATCACAGGAATAAATTACATTTAAAAAATATTTAAATAGAAAGCAGTTACTTTAAATAATAAAAATGCTTCACAATGTTACTGCTTTTGTTGTATTTTAGCACAACTAAATGCATGCTTGATGAGCAAAAGAGACTTCTTTTGAAAACATAAAAATTTTACTATTCAAAAACTTTGAACATAGTAGTGTATGATGATATTCAGTTAACACCGTAACGTGTTTATTTCCTTAAAGGAAAATAACTAAATAATTTATGTAATGACTACACTGAGTAGTTTGTGTTATTCAATTCAGTAGCACTCATCAATATTATAACAACTTTAAATATAACTTTCCTCATTGTTTATAGATGGGTCATTTATAAAAATATGTTGTTCCACTGGTGCTTGCATTTATACTACTATGAATGATGGGGTTTCACTTGCAAATTTAAAATGTAAACATTAATATTGGATTTTTTAATGTACTTTGCCTTTTAGGTTTCGGGTTAGTAAAATCGATGTTTAAAATTTAATACTTTAATCAAAATTTATATTTTTATTTATCAAGGATTAAATAATCAAATTGATCAAAAGTGTCAGTAATGAACAAATAATCTTGGGGAAAATGTATCGAAACATTTTTTTTTAACCAACTTTATTAAAAATAAACATACTAAATGATTGCTGAAGGATCGTGTAACACTAAAGACCGGAGTAATGACTTCTGAAAAGTTAGCTTTGCCATCACAAAAATAAATTAAAATGACAATATATTAAACTATATAAGTTATTTTAAATTGTAATAATATCTCACAGTATTACTGTTTTTAATGTATCTAATCAAATAAAAGCAGTCTTTTTTGCAACCCCAAACTTTTGAACAATAATTGTATTAATAATTTAATTTAATTATTTTATTTTAGTTACTGTTCATATAAAAATCATCACTTGTGTTTTATAGAATAAAAGGTTTCGTTTCATTTTTTCAAACCTATATTGAATGAATAACAAATATTTTAGTTCTTTGTTGATGGACATTCCTTTGTGCATAAAGTATAAAGTTATGTAAAGTAATGTTTACAGAATGTGATAGAACTTAATATTAACAGTAATATAATTATTCTGCATTTTTTCATTGGTGTAACCCTCTGGGGTCGACAAACATTTTTCCTGATAACCCCTAAAAGAACTTAGGATAGTACAGATAAGAGCAATACATCATTAGAATCTGTAAAGGGTCTACTTTTATTTGCATGCACTCATAATAGCAACACAATTTTGTGCTTTTGTAAAATAAAGAAAACCGGGTGCGCTTTCTGTCTTCTCGGTCTCCGCAAACTGCTCTCTGAAATGCGTAATAAAAATGAACCGAAACAGTGAATACTTGACACACAGACATGCAGATGCAGACATAAAAAAGTCATATGGAAAACAAATATTTTGTCTAACCAACAAGAGCCTGTGAATTCCTTTCTTCTTTTTCTTTATTAGCAAAAACAGAACCAAAGCATGCACATTACAACACTAAATGCTCCAAATTGGGTGCTCGACAAAAAATAATGAAAAACAAACAAAAGTCGGCACACCATAAACTCCAAAAAAATGCCAAACTATTTAAAATTGGACTTCACACAAGGTGACGTTTCAAGCTAACAGAGTCTTGGTCTGACAAAGAGCCTGTTAGCTCAAACCGTTATTTATTAATCAGAGAACATTATTTTTAAATCAATTGTTCCAACCATAGTCTGCTTTAACTGATGTTTTTGGCGGTGCGTATTGATGGACAGTGAAGATGTAAAGTCAGGTGTTGTGTCCTCCATCCTTGTGACACCATCTCACCAGTAGAGAGAGAGGTCCAAGGTGCTTTTTTTCCTTTCCCTTTTCCCATGTGAAAGAAATGAAAGAGGGATGAAATGGGGTTGTGCTCTCTCTGGAAAGGCGACATGTTGAAATGTTTCATTTAGCCTTTGACCCTACCACAAACCCTTTTGGAAAAAGTGTGCCTGTGTGTTTGTAACCGCACAGATTTGATCTTCAGTCACACTAGTTTGGTCAAAATGGAATGGGGTCTTACTCCTCTTTCCTTATTGCATTTCTCCTCATCGTTTCTTGCGTGTGTGTGCTCTCTAAGCATGTGTGGACCCATTCCATGCCAATGCGAAAATGCCCTCATTCACTAGGGAATTCTAAAGCCATGATCAGGCTCTTTTCATTCCCTCCGTTCATGCCTCGGAAACAAAAGAGAAGGGAAATGGCCTCCGGTTCTCAAGCACCACTCTTTCATCACCGCTAGTCTTCAGTGGCCTTCATTTTCTAAATTTAGATACTTCATGATCAGGATCCATCACCAAAATTGAGACCATCGTAAAACATCTGGAAAAACTTATACAAAACTCCAACAAATGCTCCCATAAAAGGGGTCCTTCATTGATATTCAATGTAGATCTCTTCCCACTGTCCCGGCAAACTCTCGCACCAGGTTCGTTCTACATCTGCTGCATATTCATGAGGCCACATTCTGATACCACCACCACCACGAATCACATTTTGAGTCGTGTCTTGTGGAGCTGAGGTGATGATTATGTATTGGATGTGTGTGCGGCATTGGGGAGCGATGGATGCCATGCTAAGAGTGTGTGTGGAGGGTTAAAAAAGCAGACGGTAAGTGTTGTGAATAGAGAGAGAGATTAATGAGACAGACTCGGTCTCGTTCGATGACAGCGGGGATACAGATGTCCCAGCGCAGTATGTGGCCTCTGAACAAAACTACTAGAGCTACAGAGAGAGAGAGAGAAAGACAGGAAAGAGGAGTTATTTAGCAAAGAAATAAAGTTAGAGAAGCAGAGAGGGGAAATGGTTACATTTAAAGGAGTTTTTTCGGTAATGCAGGAGAATGAATCTCACAGAAATAGTCAATAAATGACCAGGTCAAATTGGACTCTTAATTTATTTGACTTTAACTTTATTTAATTGTTATTTTAAAATGTGAATTAGCCAACAATGACTGAATTGTTTCCTTTTTTATTTCCACATGAAGTAGCATCTTCTTTGTGTATTCGCCTAGTGTTTATGCTACTGTGCATTGAACACCTCAGCCTTTTTTTTTATATATATATAATTTTTAAAGGTAATTTATGACCCTTGCTGGCAAAATGAGTCGGAATGAGCAAATTTTCAAAAAATATTTTTATTTTCATATTCTCTATTAAAATACCTTCAAAATGATATGTGACCCTGGACCACAAAACCAGTCTTAAGTAGCATGGATGTATTTGTAGCAATAGCCAAAAATACATAGTATTCATCAAAATTATCGCCAAAAATCATTAGGATATTGAATAAAATTAATGTTCCATGAAGATATTTAGTAATTTTTCTACCGTAAATATATCAAAACTTATTTTTTGATTAGTAATATGCATAGCTAAGAGCTTAATTCGGACAGCTTTAAAGAGGATATTCTCAATATTTAGATTTTTTTGCACCCTCAGATTTCAGATTTTCAAATTGTTGCATCACAGTCGAATATTGTCCTATTCTAACAAACAATACATTTATGGAAAACTATTTATTCAGCAATCAGGTGATGTATAAATCTCAATTGCAAAAAATTTACCCTTATGACTGTGGTCCTGGGTCACATATATGACTGAGCTACAGCTATTTGAAGGCGATAGAGCCAGCAGAGTTTTTATTTTAATTTTTTTCGAAAAATAAAAAAATTAAAGTTTTCGTAAGATTCCAAAGCAAAATCACCAAGCAACATTGCATATTTTTCTCCAGTTCTTTTCTTAATAATAATTAGTATATTATTAATCACAATATAGTTTTTATTTTATTTTTGTTATTAAAAAATAAAAACAAAGATGCAAATAAACAGTAGTTTAATCAAGAGCAGTGAGTGATTCCATCTTTTAATGTTTGATTAACATTGAGACAAATTTATATTAAGACTTAAGTTCATGTAAGACATAACAGATTATGTTTGTGTGAATCTCGCCAATACATATTTTGTAATAATGTACTTTATAGGAAGATTGGATCTTATGCACGTGCTTTGCAAATGTCAGTCAGCGTTTTAGTCAAATGTTTCATTTTCATCAGCATGGGTTTAAAAATCATATGTGATACGATCTGGGAAAACTCTTCGGATGTCGCGCTGAGACATTTTCAGGAATTTTTTGTCAAAATTAGGTTTTCATTCAGTAATATAATTATTCTGCATTTTTTTCATTGTAATGCGTTTTCACTGGTTTAACCCTCTGGGGTCGACATACACGCTGGCACGTTTTGTGGCATTTTTCCTGATAACCACAAAAGGAACTTGAAGTACTTTGTAATTTTTGATAGTACAGATAAGAGCAATACATCATTAGAATCGGTAAAGAGTCTACTTTTATTTGCATGCACTCATAATAACAACAACATTTTGTGCTTTTGTAAAATAAAGAAAACAAACAGGGTGCGCTTTCTGTCTTCTCTGTCTCCAAGAACTGCTCTTTGAAATGCGTAACAAAAATGAACCAAAACAGTGAATACTTGACACACAGACATGCAGATGCAGACATAAAAAGTCAGGTCGAAAACAAATATTTTGTGTAACCAACGAGGGCCTGTGAATTTATTTCTTCTTTTTTCTTTATTAGCAAAAACAGAACCAAAGCATGCACATCACAACACTAAATGCTCCAAAAATGCAAAGCTTTTTCACACAAGGTGACGTTTTAAGCTTAACAGACTCTTGGTCTGAGCCTATTAGCTCGAAATGTTCTTTGTTTATTATAAATCAGAGATCATTATGTCATTTTAAATCATCTATAACATCTTGTCTATCATCTCTGAAAATATATTGGCAAAATTAACTTGAGTGCAGAAAAATAGTGATTTATTGCAGCAAGTTATAAGAACATGCTGCAGGGGTGCTTTCTCTGGACACCACAAAAACAGTTAACATATCAAAATAAACCATGTATCATATATACTAAAGGTGTATTAATGCACATTCCCCACCAGTCCTGTGTAAACTACGGTACGCAAAGTTTTATTTATTCATTTATTTTTAATATTGTAAGATTTCAGAGTGCAACAACGTAGTCTGAAGTAGCTGCTCACTTAAGCAATCTTACTTGTTTCAATCTGCTCAATCTTGGTAATGTCAGTGCCTTAAACGATTTCACATCCAGAGATGAAGGATCGGATGATGAAGTTACTAAAGACAAGGAGTCCAATGACAGTCTGTTATATAAAAAGTTGCGTTGCACTCGCTTTTCTAAATATAAACTACAAGGTACACTATTCGTGGTATCTAAACATAAAAGAGGTGATCAAAAGTTCAGAGACTATGCCCATGAAAAAACAACGGAAAACAGACATTTGTTGCGCTTTGCAAAAGTAGACCTACAATGTATGGCGAGAAGCTGTAGCAGTTGTCCAGAAGTGAGCAGAGAAAAAGGTACTCCTCTCAGAAACCGTATAAATAAAGATAATTTTAGATGTTTAATGACTATTTGGAGGATTGTGATCGCTAGAGTTTGACTGAAACTGACATTTTTCACTTCATTTGCCTGTAGCTCAAATTAGACTGTGCGCATTCTGACTCATTTTGCCAGCACAGGTCACATTTTTTTGTCCTTGTTTTGGATTTTTACCCACTTTGTGGCACTTGATGAGTTCCCAGTCAAAACTGACAGCATACACAATTGCGTATAATAACCAAATATTGGATTCAATGCTTTTATCAACTTGTTTTCTTTCAATTAGCATAGGTTTTGCATTTCTATTTGAAACTGACTGGTCACAGGCCTCGTTGATCTGAGCTTATTCACCTTAGTTTTTGAGTGAACACTGACAAAATAATCCACACATAAGTTTTTTTTTTTACTTTTACTCAAAAAGTGAGAAATATAACCTCAGATCAATGAGACCTATGACCAGTCAGTTTCAAAAAGAATGACAAAATCTGTGCTAATTCAAAGAAAGCTACATGACAAAAAGACAGAATCCAAGATAATATACTATAATGAGATATTTACAAGTTTTTAAAAAACTGACCAGAGACACCAAATTAGGTACAGGATTTTCAGCACAGCACAAGGTTTAAAGGGATAGTTCACCCAAAAAGGAAAATTCATTAATTACTGTCATTAATTACTCACCCTGATGTCATTCCAAACAAAAATGAAAATATTTTAGATGAAATCCGAAAGCTCTCTGACCCTGCATAGACAACAATTCGCAACAGTCACGTTCAAGGCCCAGAAAGGTACAAAAAGTATTCTCGTAAACTAATTGCCTTACTGTCTTTCTACCTTTCTAGGCCTTAAATTTGTCAGTTAAATTGCCCTCTATGCAGCTTTTGGATTTCCTCAAAAATACCTTTATTTATTATTTTGATTTTAAGGGATGAGTTTTCATCCCTTCGATTTCTTATGTTGTAAATTAAATTTGTTGGACCCCAAAAGACCGATGGACACGTTATTGCCGAAGTTTCTCCAGCAAGCTCTATTTTTTTTGTCAGTGGTTGTGAAAGTGAATGTCCTTTACCTGCTGAACAGGATCATGGGTAATGTCTTATATCAGAGTCAGGTGTAGGTAGTGACAGTTAAAGATTATTTCTCTCAGCTTCTCAGTCTGCACCCCACATTGTCTCCTCCTTATCTCACTCCAGCAGTCCGTCTTGACAGCGCTTATAGAAGAAGTCACAGTAGCAACAATTAGCCTTGCTGTAATCCCGTAGCTTGTCTGGTCCTGTGGCAACACCACCTGTCAGGACACAAGGCCTTTATTGTGGCGTGAGTGGCTTTTTCTAAATGTCCTGTGTCAGAATGCCGACAGAGTGTTGGAAAATTTTCTCCGCAGGTTTGTGTTCTTAGAACTCAGTCGGCTAAAAAAAGCTCTTTGAAAAGGAGCATGCTCAGTTCTCAGAAATTGTTTGCGATATGTCTGTCAGAGTATGTGTGTCCTTGGATTGCTGTCTGTTATTGGTGTCCAAGGTGAGAAACTATTGTTCAAGATCTCTTGAAGAGTTTTATAAGGGTAAAGAACTGGTGATATCATTTCAGGTCAGGTTTACAAAGGATATTGTAGTATTTTTATTCATTCGTTTGATACTGTTATTCAAAGTGCACTGATTGACGCTTTTAATGACTTCCATTTGATTATAATTTTATTGTATTGTTTTGTTATATATATATATATATATATATATATATATATATATATATATATATATATATATATTTTTTTAGGTTTTTAAAGGAAGTCTGTTATGCTTATCAAGGCAGCATTTATTATATCAAAAATACAAAAAAATGTCATAATATGAAATATTATTACAATTTAGAATAATTGTTTTCTATTTTAATATACTTCAAAAATATATAATAATTTTAGAAATATTTTCTGACACTTTATCAATTTAACACCTTGCTGAATAAAAGTATTAATTTCTTTTTGAAAAGGAAAGATAAAAAATACTGTCCAAAACTTTTAAACAGCAGTGTAGTAGTCTGACAGGTTCCTTAAAAATTAAATTAAATTAAATTAAATTAAATTAAATTAAATTAAATTAAATTAAATTAAATTAAATTAAAAAAAATGTATTAAAAATTCTTCTTTGCATCACAGGAATAAATCATAATATCATATCTTCAGGGGTGAAAATTTTCCACCAAGAGCTGCCCGCTTTTATCATAGTAAACCAAAATGTAAAGCAACCAACCTCCGTTTTGAAAGAGTGCCTTGAGTTTTGATGTAGCTTCAGAATAATTTGCACTGATTTCTGAGAGAACTTTCTGCCATGTTTTAGCAAAGTGCAACAAGTCCTCTTGCAGTATTTCTCTTTATTTTACACCATCCATTCGTGCTTTGTGATTTAACGAGATGCCCAGTACCTCCAGATGAAAACGGCCCCACAGCATGGTGCTGCCACCATAATACTTCACTGTGGGTATGGTGTTTTTTTTTTTTTTTTGGAGTTGTGGGCAGTGAAAGATCTGCAGCACATCACTTTGAATTTCAGATAAAAAGTATATTTCTGGATTCCTCAATTCTCTCTGAAATATGTGCTTGCAAGGATCCCAACTATAAAGTTTTACTCATAATCAATCCAAAAATATGCCTCAGAAGAGTCTTTTCAGAAGAATACAGTCTGTACTTTACAGAATCCTATTCTCCTCCAGACACATAAGCAAACAATGCTGAGGATAGACAGTGTGCTTTGTCTCCTTCAGCAAGGCCCACCTTAGGGACGAGCTGTCAACAACATCCGTCACATTACCTAAACAAAGCACCTGCTGAAGGTGAGCTGGAAAAAGCCAGACAGGAGATGATTAAAATAAAAGCTCTCAATGGTGAGATTTATTCTTTAGACACCTACTAGACACCGTTGGCTATTTCTGTTCTGGGAAACATAGATGTGCTACTTGTTTCTTGTTGTAGAGTTTTTGGTCAAGGGAAAGAAAAGCAGGAAGAAGAGAATGAAGGAAGGAATGAAAGCAGATTAGAGGAATTGAACATGAGGACAAGGGCTCTGTTTCATTCTGCGTAGCTTGGACAGCATTCCTCTCTTTTCCTCTACGCTCGACTGATCCCTCACATCGTGGTCAGTACAGCAAACCATTAATGCTGGTCTGATTGACAGCTAAACTGACAGCTGAGCTGTTTGGACATTGTGGGTGGAAACACCTTTTTTCCTAATTTTCCTAAAGAAGACTGACAAGCTCACAAAAGAGACAGGACGGGAAATGACACATTCAGATCAGTATGTGTGTGCTCAGCACAAGCAGTATTTGTGCTGAAATACTTTTTTTAAATCAGCATTTCCATTTGGGATCCATATATTTGTTGAAACCCGGATTATCCCCCATTTATATCTACCTGATCTCATGCTAAAAACATACCTGTGGAGATATTTTCGCAAGACGCAAAAAAACGTACCAATAAGTGCATATCACTGCACATTCCAACAGAAATTAACACTAGAGGCGGTAACAGAGCGAGCACTTGTAAATGTTTTCGTACACAGTTGTGATTACAGCTCCATGTGTTTTGCTTTCCAGACATAAAAAGATGCTCGGTAGCTCAGCCGTCACGGAATTGGATTTACGATGTGTTTCCACTGGCATGTAGCGAACTCAGTGGAGTGAGTCTTTTCAATCCATTCCTATGGAAGTTGAGCTTAAACAATTACACAGTGCATTATGGGATTGAAAGGGGTGTGGAGAATGCGTTAAAAGTGGCTGAGAGCGTCAACAAGTTTGGGCATTTCTCGACTATGCAAATCTCAAGCGAAAAAACGCAGGGCGACAACCAAACACTGAAAAATAGGCCAGGCAATATTTTGACATATGTTGCTAAGTGTTTGCTAAACTGGTGGATTGCTGAGCTGAAATCACTTATTTAGGGCTGTCTCTATAGGCTACGTTTCATCAATTTGTATTTTAGGTTGTACCTAGATAGCGCCAATAAAGTGTTCAGTTTGCGAATCACCTTTAAAAGAAAAAGATGAAATGCAAACAGGGTATAAACATTGTTTTTTAGAGGCATGCTCTGCCCTAAATTTGACACGGCCCAGAGCATTGGCTTGTAGCGTTGCCAGCGGCACCGAGGGCAGATTTGACGCTGTAGTGGAAATGCACTGGTGAGCATTTTCAATTAATTCCTATGAAAGTTGAGCTTAAACACTCGCTCTGTGCATTATGGGATTGAAACCGGGCTGGAGAAAGCATTGAGAGTGGCCGAGAGTGGCAAAAAGGTTGGGCATTCCTCGACTTTATGCAAATCTTGAGCGAAAATTTCCGGGCAACAACCAATCGTTGTGAAAAGTAGGCAAGGCTATTTTGGATTTTGATGTATGTTTCTGAGTGTTTGCCAAACTGGTGGAGCTGAAATCCCTGGTCTTTGAAGTAATTTTGACATGCCCCAAAGCATTGGCTTGTAGCGTTTCCAGCGGCACTGAGCGCTAGGGCTGTCAAAAAAAATGTGAATTTCGAATATTTATTGAATTTAAAATAAAAACCCAGATTCTAATGCAGAAACGTTGGATTCAAATTTTATGAGGCAGCCTTATCAGTGGTGCACGAGATGCGTTGACAATGTATTTTTCGTTGCGTTATGATGTTTCAATTAGCCTATCCATTAAAAGCCACTAAATGTAGTCTTGCATGTGTAGACTGACAGCTGAAGGTCTGGAATTCATGGCAGCTTTCATTGGCCAAGGCCTGCCCATAAGGCCGTTTGACCAACATGTCAAACAACCAATCACAGTTCGTTTCGTTCAGCGTCACGTTTCGGGGCATGGAAATGTCCCCACAACAACAGGCTGGTGTGCAACAAGTCAGCCATTGAAATAACCAGCATTGAAATTTGAAGAAGAAGAGGGAGAACAAGCAGTAAGTCAGTAATTTGTTCGCGAACATTGCAAAAGTGTATAACAACAATGCCGTCTGCAAAAGCACCTCTTAGCAAAACACCAAGTAAAACAGTCTGCGCTTTGTTTCCCAGCGGACCGAAAATAAATGCTACACTCGCGTCTCCCGGAAATCCGATCAAATTCAACTAATCAGATGACGACTTCGACATTCCTGAAGTGTTTCCAGTTAAGTGTACCATATGCATCAGACGTTTAGCCAACGTTCCGTGGGTGTGACGTCTGAGGCTGAGACTACACTATATGTGACGCTGCTGTGGAGAACATCTTGTTTACGCAAAACTGAAACAAAGCCGGTCACACAGAATGGATTATTTCGCACATTTTCTAGAGGGACGTCTATCATCGTTACACTTGTGCCTTGCACAAGAGAGACACATGCATGTAAAATAATGCAAGTTCAACTTTAAAAAAACATCTCAATAGTTTTTTCCCCATCACTGAATCTCATATGTTTTATGAAAAAAATGCTTTGTGTGTTTGGCTTTCATACGTACATGCATGATGCTGATTTTTAAACATGAGGTACTTTTTTTTTTTTTTTTTTTTTTTTTTTTTTCTCTCGCAGATGTTATTTTATTTTTATTTTGAATGAACATGCATTAGTAATATTTTGCTCAATGTGCCCTCTTGTGGCCTTAGGAGAGAAGCCTAAAGCCTTTTTTACCCCAACTGAAATTATGCATTTTAAATTTGAATATAATTTTAATTTTCATAATATTTAAGTACAAAATTCAAATTTAGATTTTCAGCCATTTTGACAGAGTACAGATTTGTGGAATCCTTGGGTACAGAATCCCTGGGTACGAATCCCGTGAAAAACATGACTCATGATGAAAGAGCTAAAAGATGAGAGATTAAAAAAAAAAAAAAAACCTAAACCGGTTTGCTTGCAGTTATGTTTTAACGTCACATTCGCTTTAGCATTAGAGTTATAGCGTCTCCAAAATTGAGCTTTAATGCTTGCATTATGGGATCGAAAGCAGTGCAAGGAATGCATTGAGAGCGGCTGCGAGCATCAAAAAGGGTGGGCATTAATTGACGTCAAGCAAATCTTGAGCAAAAAAACGTCGGATGACAACCAATTGCTGTAAAAAGTAGGCAAGGCAAGATTTTGACGTATGTTTCAGAGTGTTTGCTAAACTGGTGGATTGCTGTGATGACATGTACAAAAACAACGTCACATGAAATGTACCATATGTACTGTACGTTCATCTATTCCAGGGGAAAAAAACAAACACTCTTTTAGTGCCACTCAATGGACATTTCACTTCGAATGTTACAAAATGTATGTTGTGAATAATTTCCCACACATTTTCGTCATGAGATTAGGTTGATTTATATAGGGCCTAGGTCTTTTCCTGGACTTTTCCTAACCAAAAACACCCATTTCAACTCATTGGCTCATTGGTCAGATAACGGAGACATCCAAAATGTGTACTTTTGGTGTCTCTCCGAGAACAGGGTTGAGAAATACTGATCTGGGTCAGGGGTGTTCAGTCCTGCTCCTCAAGGGCCAATTCCCTGCAGAGTTGTGCTCCAACCTACACACTTTCTTAAAAGTTTCTAGACAGTAATTCTGAAGACCGTAGCAGATTCAGGTGTGTTGATTTAGAAGTAGAACTCTGCAGGATAGTCTGCTTTTGTTACCACTATTTTTTTTTTTTTTTGGCTTAATAATAATAATTAATAATTCGTTACATTTATATAGCGCTTTTCTAGACACTCAAAGCGCTTTACAGTGTCAGGGGTATCTCCTCATCCACCACCAGTGTGCAGCATCCACCTGGATGATGCGACGGCAGCCATAGTGCGCCAGAACGCCCACCACACACCAGCTTACTGGTGGAGAGGAGACAGAGTGATGAAGCCAATCAGAATACGGGGATTCTGATACAGGGGCCAATGGGCAAATTTGGCCAGGATGCCGAGGTCACACCTCTACTCTTTTCGAAAGACATCCTGGGATTATTTTAATGACCACAGAGAGTCAGGACCTCGGTTTAACGTCTCATCCGAAGGACGGTGCTTTTTGGCAGTATAGTGTCCCCGTCACTATACTGGGGTGCTAGGACACACACAGACCTCAGGATGAGCACCCCCTGCTGGCCTCACTAGCACCTCTTCCAGCAGCAACCTATTTTCCCCAGGAGGTCTCCCATCCAGGTACTGACCAAGCTCAACCCTGCTTAGCTTCAGTGGGCGACCAGTCTTGGGCTACAGGGTGATATGGCTGCTGCATCACTGGGGCTTGTGTCACAGCCTTTAAAGTATATTTCTCTATTTGTTTTACAAGTTATATTTTCCCACACAAGCATTCTATCACCCCTCCCTTTCCCTCACACCATGACTTGCGTTACTTTGTAGCAAATTCCAGCAAAACAGAAAAGGGCACAAGAAGAGGTTGAACTGCATGGATAAGCTTGAAAAGAAGCTCACTTTTTTGCCTGCTTCCTTTCCAATGCTAACAAACATCTATCTTGTCAAGCCTGGGGTGACCTCCGCACAATGTTTCAATTTGGGCTCGCTGACAGAGCCATCACTTGCTTCTTTTCTGTCAGTCTCGTCCAGTCCGCAACAAATACAGCTAAATAATGCAACGTGCCCTTGAGTTTACATGCACTCGCAAACTCTGATCATCCTTTTAAACAAACGAGTGCCCAGAGCCAAAACATCTGACATATTGTCAACTTTGGCAGGGAAAAAAACGCAACTGAAATATATAAAAGGACAAATTGCTGATGAAAAGAGAGTGAGAAGATGAGAACGAGAGAGAAACAGGGCGTTGGGGCTGTGTTAGAATAAGGTGATAGTTTGTCTCTTCTGTCAGTGCTAAAGTGTGAAAATTTTACTGGTTCATTTGAGACTTAAATCAGAGTATTTAATTACTAATGAAAATAGTTTTTTGGGTACACAATCTTGAGCCTTAACACTTTCAGCACTTAATAAACATTACATTAAAATAGCATTACCTTCTGTATGGTTGCAACAATTTAATTACAAAGTGCATGTTGTTCATTAGTGTTACTTGGTACTTGCGATTTAATTTCACCGTTACGTGGAACGTGTGTAATATGTAATATTGTTTGTTATTGTGAACAACTTCATGGAATGTGATGAAAACATTAAATAACCTAAATGAGCTTTGATCAATTTAATTTTTTTGAATTTCACTTCTGTGTGCAAGGATGAAAACAGAGCGTTATGAAGGAGAGAAGTAAAGAGTGTCACACCTGTTCTCTGACCTTGTTCTTAATATAATGATGGAAGGAAGTAGAAATTGAGGTCCACTTTTATTTGGGATGCCCTTAATATTATCTCTTGCTTACTTTCTGGCTTCACATTTAGTCTAGACTCTCAAAAATAAAGGTTCCAAAATGGTGTGTTTGCAGTGATGCCATAAAAGAACTGTTTTTGGTTCCCCAAAGAACCTTTTAGTTCTTAAAGTAACCTTTTTTGACTATAAGGAAACCTTTTCTACATTTGAAAGATTCCATAAATGTTTAAGGTTCTTCATGGAACCATTGATGCCAATAAAGAACCTTTATTTTTGATCAATTTTAATGTTCAAAAGACTTCAGTACTGGAGAAATAAAATGATTATTCAAATCATGCATGGCAACTTGCAAAAGTCTAATAAAAGCTAAAAAAGCTTTTTAAATTAGACTTTTCTGCTCATTAAGGCTGCGTTTATTTGATTAAAAATACATAAAACTGTAATATTGTAAAACATTAATGCAATTTAAAATAGTGGTTTTCTATTTTAATATACTTTAAGATATAAGTTATTCCTGTGATGCAAAGCATCATTACTCCAGTATTTAGATGATCCTTCAGAATACAATCTAATATGCAGATTTTTTTATTTTTTTTAATCAGTGTTGGAAATGTGTCGGAACCTGTGATACTTTTTTCAGAATTCTTTGATAAATAAATTGTTAAAAAGAACAGCATTTATTTAAAATAGAAAACTTTTGTAACAATAAACGCCTCGTTCAAAGTTTGGGATCAGTATTTTTTTCTTTCTTTCTCTCTTTGAAAGGAATTAATACTTTTATTCAGCAAGGATGTGTTAAATTAATAAAAACTGATAGTTAAAGACTTTCTATTTTGAATAAATGCTGTTCTTTTTAAAAAAAAATTCCATCAAAGAATCCGGAAATAAGTATCACAGATTCCAAAAAAAAAATTATGCAGCACTATTTCCAACATTGATAATAAAAGCAATAATTCAATATTAGAATGATTTCGGAAGGATTATGTAACACTGAAGACTGGAGTAATGGCTGATGAAAATTTAGCTTTGCATCACAGAAATAAGTTATATTTTAAAGTATATAAAAATGAAATTGCAATAATATTTCATAATATTACTTTTTGTTCTGTATTTTTGATCAAATAAATGGAACTTGAAAAAGAAAAAAAACATAAAATCTTACTGATCACAAACTTTTGAGCGGCAGTGTAGCTTTTAGTAATTGTAGTATTTCAATGTATTTTATTCCTGTTACTTGCCAAGGCACCATTTCTAATATTTAATTTTAATATGAAGTTTTACTTGTAATTAGCAATAACAGCACTGCAACAAACTATTAAAAATCAACTGAATATCAAACCTCATGTGTGAAGTGCTATTTGTTTGGTGCCTGAGCTGTTAGAAATGGTTAACTGTCCTAATATAAACCACTAGACGATTCCTGCCCTGACAATGTATTGAACTCATAGGATGCTGCCTGGTATTTCCTTTAGCCACAACAGTTTTTTTGTTTTTTCGTCAGCAAGCAATCTTTATGGTGACATTTACAGAATGTCTTTTTCAGACTGTAAACAAAAAGAAATTGGATGTTGCCTTTTGCAGTTACAGATGAGTTCAGCTTCTTAACCTGACCTGAAGTCACTATTGATACTTTTTTTTGTTACTGTTAGTTTGTTTTATGAAGAACAAGTTGCTTATGATGGCTAATGTTTTTTTTTTTTTTTTTTTTTTTCAGTGTTGTTTTCTTAGAGGTTAGGGTTGTGTTTGCAAAAAACCCTAATGTCGGATCCTACACTAGTCTCTTTTTTAATATCCCTATCTGTTTCTTATTTCTTATAGAACATGCTGGCAGAAAAGGTGGAGCAAATGATGGAGTGGAGTTCCCGGCGTTCCGTGATCCGTATGAACGGGGATAAGTTCCGCCGCTTCGTCAAGGCTCCACCCCGGAACTATTCCGTCATTGTGATGTTCACCGCACTGCAACCCCAGAGACAATGTTCTGTCTGCAGGTGAGACAAGCACATTTATCTTTTAGTGTCTGTCCACAAGTATAATACTGTATTTACTGAGGTAAAACGATAATAACAGGTGTAAACAGTCATGGATAAAGATTTGATCTGCCCTAGAGCACCACTGGAAAACCTTCTACATCTGTCTGTTCCTGAGCAGCCCCCACCCCAGACATTGTTCCCATCTATTTATCCCACGACAGCTACTTAGCCTCCATCCGCTCACCTCACATCCATCTCTCCCCTCATTATCCTTCAATCGTCGGGTAAAATGACTCCGTGCTCTTACAGTCGTGTTTCTCAGCTGAATATCAAGTCTCAGAGAGTGAACCACTCCCACTAGTCCTACTCAGAATTCTCAGACTTCATCTACCAGCTTCATTGAATAAAGATAACGGACTGGAACAGTCATGTGTGCTACCAAAATAGAGGAAGTTAATTTAAAGCAGATCGACCTTTAAACGCCCAGTCACCCTATCGCGACGATGTGACCCCTAATGCTTTTTTAATTATCTGCTGTCTACTCAAATCGCATGTTTATGTATATTCTCGTTTCTTCCTCCTTATTTGCCCTCAATCTTTCTCTCTGTCTTTTTTACACCCAATTAATTGTTTTTTTTTTTCTACATACATCATGTTGTTCTGAATACTGTAGCTGTGGGTAACAAGGGTGACTGTTTGACTAGAAGTTGACTAGTTTTCTATATCTTTAGTGGTTAGATGGTTTTCATGGTAAAACCCTCTTTGAAATGTTGTCTTTTTAAATTTATATAGCAATGTCACTAAAGCCATATTAATTCTGACAGATTTCTTTAACCATAGTGTCCTGCCTTGTGCCTTTTTTGAGCACCCTGGTAAAACAAAACTTAAAAATGCATCTCAAGACCCCTGACATCAGTGTTGTTTTTTAGGGGTTCAAGCATGTAGCACTGAAACCCTATTGTTATTGTTAAAATGGTCACAGATCAACAATCTCCACGTAAAACTGATTGTGCAGACCAAACTTTAAGTCATAGAGACTCGAATGTTGGAGTGATGGGAGTGCTCACACCACCGACAATGTCACCAAGGCTCGCCCCAATCTCCCTGACAGGGGCACTACAACAATCCAAAGTACGAAATCGCTTATAACTCCTAAACTCCTAAACTCCAGATTTGATCGTGAGCCCGGCGAAATTTTCGGGTATTTTGGATTTTTTGCAAAACCTACTTCTGCAAACTAGTCCTAGGTTTTTTGCCTGATCAGAACCAATTCAATGCAGAGAGATTCTCTGGAGAGCAAGTACCAATAATTATCAAAAAAATTCTAACTTTCGACTCACCATCGCAAAGGGACACCAAATCGTTTGAAAGGGGCAGGGCCACTTTTAGTAAAATGCATATAACAACTGAATGGAAAGAGATATCTTCACCATACTCAGGACACTTATCTAAGAGCTCAGTCTGAGGTTGCAGAACAAAAAATGTGGAGCTTGGCCACTTGGTGGCACTATACGAGGGAAAAAAAAACATAAAAATGGCTATACCTACGCAATTGTTCTGTCAACATGAAAATCGCTGTGCACGGTCTTGGTCCAAAGTGCCACAAGTGTCTAGATGGCCGCCATTGTCTGATGAAGTTTAAGCACCTATTAGACATGGTTAACGAAGGCCGATCGGAACAAAGCTCGGTGGGCCTGTTTAACTCACAGCCCCAAAGGTTTGTAAGAAATTTGAAAGAAATTGGCCACTAGAACCACTGCTGTCAATCAAAACGTTCATTAAATGTTTGTGAATATGTAAAAAACCTACTTTTGCGGACTAGTCCCAGGTTTTCCCCTCAATCTGGAAATAAACACTGCAGTACAATTCTCTGGACTATAAACGGTCAATAATTGTGAAAAAAAAAATGGAATTTACCCTTTGGGAAGCTAGAATGGGGTTGTTTAGAAAAGGCATGTGTCTGAATTTACCCAAAATCCTATAAAGCACAAAGGAAAATGCAAAACTTCAAGAAACCTGGTGAGCACATGCAATCTTGCAAAGTTTTAAGGAGATCGGACCACAGACTGTGCTATAACAGTCATAAACGTTAGAAAACATAATATTTCTCTGTTAAATTACCTGTATTTGCGAAAAAAAGGCTTACTAAATACTGTCTTTTTGCATATGTGCTTAAATGCCTTAAAACATTTGAACCCTGGTAATCGCTGCTTGCAGCTATATTTTCTTTTTTTTTCTTTTAGAAGTCTATGAATCTTGTTTTCACCATGGTATAAAAAAATAGGTAATTATGACTTTTTTCTTACAATATCATAATTCAGATTTTTTTTTTCCTCAGAATTGCCAGTTTATATTTCGCAATTCTGAGGGGGAAAACAAATCATAATTATGGCATAAATTGTGAGAAAAAAAAATCATAATTATTTTTTTTTATCCTGTGGCAGGAACGAGCTTCCATAAAATTTGAAAAATTCAACACATTACTCAAACTTGCATTATTACAAATTTTATTACCAGCGTTTGAGTCAATTGATCTTCCTTATCCTCAATTACTAATAAAATTTTGTAATGGTAGAAGTTTCGGCAAATTTCTACCTTTTTTTTTTTGTAGTTCATAATGGACTTATCAAACATACTCCGGATTGATTCAGGTGTGCAAAGTGCTATATTTTCCATAGTTGGGCTTCCTTAATTCGTTCAACCTCACTGACTCACTGCCTGCATGTTGTCCAAGCATCCTTAAAAGTTTTAAAATGTCATAAATTAACTTTTCAGAATTGAAAGCTGTAAAAAGTCTTTAAATATCTTAAATAGCATGGGGGAAAAAATGTTTTAAATGTCATTTGCGGAGAGCAGGATATGCTGCTATTAAGGATGCTTCACACTGCTGACGTAAGGGGGCTTTGAGGTAAAGATGCAGTGCGGCATGTAAATGAAGTGCCATTTTTTTTTTTTATTAATATCCGTTATTTCGTAATGTTCATTTTAATAAATCGTTCTAAATACCGAGTCAGTGCTGTGCTTTTTGTCATTTCCCCAAAGGAGTTTGTGAAATGCCATTTTACAATAGTCCCAAAGGACTTTGCTCTCTAAAGCACTTTTAACAGTGGTAACGTCTCAATGACAGATGAGTTAACGTCAGCCCGGGCCTTTGCTTTTTTAAAAAGGACACTCAGCATAACATGAAACATTAATGTGTATAATCATGCATATTTAAACTTGTTTTTACCACCTGCAGAGTGCCCTGCTTTATTGATGTTTATGGGTGCATTTAGTTTATTGATGCATTTAAACTGGACGATTTCAATCTGTAAATGCTTGTTTGTTTAGCACTGTTTGGACTAGATTTGTTTTCTGAACAATGAATAATGTTAGAATTATGAACATAGAATGTCTATCATTTCATAATCCAAAAGGGATTTGGATACATGTAGTTTTGACTAAAATGTGAGTGTCGGTTATCTGGATTTGGCCTTTACGGAAGGTGGTGAACTGAAGGTGTATCATGCAACCCGTAGAAACAAGAAATGTTTTGTCTGTGCGAGTATACGGGGGAAAATATAAGCTCTTTGAAGTGATGTAAGTGCTTTTGATCCAGCATCATCAATGTTTAAATTTAATTTGTTTGTTTATTTATTTATGGTGGACATCACAGTGATGTTTTCCAGGAGCTGGCAGTTGGACATCTTTGTTGCGTCTGCGGAAGGACAGATACCTAATTAACAGCGTTGTCTCTTTCTTTTTCTCCTCGTTCTTTTTGTGCTGTCCACCCAGTGTGGAATAAACAGCAATCACTGTAATAAGTAACAGTGAGATGACACTACTGTAATGAAGTTCTTCTTGTCAGATTCTTTTTGTTTGCTAGCTTTCTTCTAATGAGTAACCTGTCTTTTTGATTCTGAAAATGTCTCTCTTTCACAGGCAAGCTAATGAGGAATATCAGGTGCTGGCTAACTCCTGGCGATACTCTTCGGCCTTCTCTAACAAACTGTTCTTCACGGTGGTGGATTATGATGAGGGGGCTGACGTCTTTCAACAGGTAAACATTAAATTCCTCTGTGTTTATCTTTCATCCGCATGGATTTGTCAGGTCTGTCTAGCGATTTGCTTCATGCAGAGAGCCCTGCAGAGACAAAACCTAGAAACATCAGGGAGTTTTACAGATTTGCAGGCTTATCCTTGATTCCTTAAAAGTATTAAAATGTTTTAAATTCACTTCAAAAGTGAAAATCCATGTCAAAAACCCTAAATAGGTCTCTGTGCTATTTAGGGTATATACAGTCAGGTCCATATATATATTTGGACACTGACACAATTTTTATTATTTTAGCTGTTGACCAAAACATAATCAACGTACAGTTATACAATGAATATGGGCTTAAAGTGCACACTCTGAGCTTTAATTATTAGGGCAGTCTCATCAAATTGGTAGAAAGGTTAAGGAATTACAGCCCCTTAATATGTACCTCCCCCCTTTTTCAAGGGACCATAAGTAATTGGACAGTTGACTCAAAAGCTGTTTCATGGACAGTTGTGGGCTATTCCTTCATTTTTTCATTTCTACATCAATTAACCAGGTAAAAGGTTTGGAGCTGATTCTAAGTGTGCCATTTGCATTTGGAAGCTGTTGCTCTGAACCCATCATGCGGTCAAAGGAGCTCTGCATGCAAGTAAAACAGACAATTGTTAGGCTTCAAAAACAATAGAAATGCATCAGAGAGATAGCAGGAACATTAGGAGTGGCCAAATCAACAGTTTGGTGAATTCTGAGAAGAAAAAAAACACACTGGTGAGCTCAGCAACATAAAAAGGCCTGGATGTTCACAAAAGACGACAGTATGGTGGATGATTGGATGATCCTCTCCATGGTAATAAAACATTTTATAACATCCAGCCAAGTGAAGAATACTCTCCAGGAGGTAGGCGTGTCACTGTCAAATTCTACAATCAAGAGAAGACTTCACGAGACAAAATAGAGAGGGTTTACCACAAGGTGCAAACAAGGCCAGATTAGACTTTGTCAAAAAACATTTAAAGTGCCCCTATTATGCCTTTTCAAATATGATATTTCATGTAGTGTGTCATGTAGCTGTATGTGAACATAAACTATCTGCAAAGTTGTGACGCCGACAGTGCACTATAAATAAAGTTTTTGTCTAACAAAAAAAAGAGTCGGCTCACATTCGCCTAAACGAGTCGTCAGCAATTCGAATCTTTTTTCTGTAACGGCCACACGTCACGAGCTACACATTTGCGTAATGTCCGCCCACTTTCAATTTCTCGAACAACTTGCCCGCCCACAAACAGTAGGCCTACCATTTTCACGTGGATTACATCATGTCAAGAAGACGCCCTGCGCTGTGACAGCCTGTGAGAGTGAATTTGTTTTACATGCCCTTCCGAAAGATGAAACTATCAAGAATGAGTGGTTAACATTAATTTTTTCAACACCTCAGCAGTCCAATGCCAATCTTGTGTTGTGTTCGCGTCATTTTACTGATGACTGCTTTTCCAATCTTGGGGAGTAACATTACAACGCGAGATTCACCAAATGCTTGGTTTTAAAAAATGGATCAGTGCCCAGTTTATTTGGACCGGCTTGCTCCTCTGAACTTCTACCTGTAAGTATGATTAATAATTGTATTTTCTAGCGATCGTTCAAAATACGTCTTTGTGTACGTTATGGTGTGTAACAACCCCGCACATGTCTTGGTAACCGGCTAACTTGCGTTTCTGTAGTTCTTTTGTTCAGCTGTGAGTGCAATGTAGTCTAAAAAGTCTTGTGATTGATGCAGCTTGACTGTCTGTCTGCCTTATTAGTTTAAGTAATGATAATGATAAACGATGGCTTAACGCAGTGTTATGGGTTGTACGTTACAGTGTTGAAGTTCACAACGTAGAGGTGTGCCCGGTTCGCTTACAAAAGCAAATTGCAAGCACTTTCCACAGTTAACATATGACACCCACTGAGAAACGTCCTGCTCCGGTCGTGCTTGCAAAACAGTTTCTTGTCAATGTGCCACTTCAACAGTTTCATCGTCAGACTCCGGCTCGAATTGATAGGGTAAAATCGAGGCTATCTTTTCTATGCATTAACAGGTCTCCGCAGCTGTCATTCAGTTATGCCAATGGGCGTTTCGTTTTGCGCTGTAGCGGTAGACCAATCCAAAAGGACTGCACCATCTGACCAATCACAGCAGTGAGGGCTCACTGAAAGGAGGGGTTTAGAGAGACTGATTCTTCGAACTGCTTCAAACGAGTCGTTTACGAATCATTTAGAAACGGGTTAAAAATAAATCTAATTTTGGAGAAAACTAAAGTGTTTTTTGAACTTGCATACATGTAAGCCTGTTTTAAGAGACTATTACAACAATATTAACTACCTTTAAAATGGCATAATAGGGGCACTTTAAAAAAGCCAGACCACTTCTGGAAAAGCATTTTTTGGACAGCTGAAATTAAAATCAACGTGTACCAGAATGACGGGAAGAAAAAAAGTATGGAGAAGGCTTGGAACAGCTCATGATCCAAAGCCTACATCATCATCTGTGAAACATGGTGGAGAAGTGTAATGGCATGAGCATGCATGGCTTCCAGTGGCACTGGGTTACCGGTGTTTAGTGATGATGTGACAGAAGACAGAAGCAGCCGGAATAATTCTGAAGTGTATAGGGATATACTGTCTGCCCAGATTCAGTTAAATGGAGCAAAGTTGTTTGGGCGGCTCTTCATAGTACAAATGGACGATGACCTAAAACATACAGCAAAAGCAACCCAGGAGTTTTTAAAGGTAAAAAAGTGGAATATTCTGCAATGGCCAAGTCAATCTTCTGATTTCAAATTGATTGAGCATGCATTTCACTTACTGAAGACAAAACTAAAGGCAGAAAGACCCACAAACCAACAACAACTGAAGTCAGCTGCAATAAAGGCCTGGCAAAGCACCACGAAGGAGGAAACCCAGTCTATGGTGATGTCCATGAGTTCCAGACTTAAGACAGTCATTGCCTGCAAAGGATTTTCAACAAAATATGAAAAATGAACATTTTATTTATGATTATATTTATTTGTCCAATTACTTTTGAGCCCCTGAAAATGGGGGGTCTGTGTATAAAAATGGTTGTAATTCCTTAGCATTTTATGTTATATTTTTGTTCAACCCCTTGAATTAAAGCTTAAAGTCTGCACTTCAATTTCATCTTGATTGTATCATTTTAAAACTATTCTAGTGGCATACAGAGCTGAAATTATGAAAAGTGTGTCAGTGTCTAAATATATATGGACCTGACTGTATATAATAAAACTGATAAATCGTCATCTTTTCCCGTACTGACATCAAACACTCTGCTGACCGAAAGCTGGTCCACGGACTGTAACTATTTGATTTATTTGGGTATATAGGTTGTTTGTTAATATAACTGATATGTTGTTATGTGCCAAATTCATTACTGTATGTATGTATGTATGTATGTATGTAAACTGTATGTATGTACATCATCTCGCAAAAGTGAGTACATCCCTTACATTTCAGCAACAATTTTAGTATATCTTCTCAAGGGACAATACTATAGAAATGAAACTTGGATACATTTTAGAGTAGTTAACGCCGCAGCTTGTAAAGCAGTATAGATCTACTGTCCTCTGAAAAAAAAAAACTCAAGATACAGCCTTTATTGTAAAAATACCTGGCAACAAAAGTGAGTACACCCCATGTGAACTTGTCAAAACGGTATCCAAATTGTTAATATTTTATGTTAACACCATTGTTATCTAGCGCTGCCTTAATCCTGGTAGGCATGAAATTGACCAGAGCTGCACAGGTTGTTGCTGGGATCCTCTTCCACTTCTCCATGATGACATCACGGAGCTACTGGATGTTAGGCACATGGTGCTTCTCCACCTTCCACCTGAGGATGCCCCACGGGTACTCAATAGGGTTCAGGTCTGGAGACATACTTGGCCACTCCATCACTTTCAGCTTCCTCAGCAAGGCAGCTATCATCTTGGTGGTGTGTTTAAGGTCAATATCATGTTGGAAAACTGTTGTTCGGCCCAGTTTCTGAAGGAAAGGCATCATTTTCTGCTTTAGAATGTACAGTACATAATGGAATCCATGTTTCCTCAATGAACTGCAGCTTCCCAGTACCAGCAGCTACCACCACAATGACTGACTGTAGGCAAGACACGTTTTTTTGCTGGACACAATCTGAGCCAAACAAATTTATCTTCATCAGACTATAGGACATGGTTCCAATAATTCATGCTCTTGGACAGGTTGTCTTCAGCAAACTGTTTGCAGGCTTTCTTGTGAGCCAGCTTCAGAAGAGGCTTCCTTCTGGGATGACGCCCGTACAAACCAACTTTTTGCAGTGTGCGGCGTATGGTCAGAGTACTTACAAGCTGACCTTCTACTTCTGCAACCTCTAAAGCAATGCTGGCAGCACTCATGCATCTGTTTTTTGAAGCCAGGTTCTGCACCTGATGCACAGAACAAGTGCTCAACTTCCGAATGGAACCCGTCTTGGAAAGCCATATGATCCTGGCCACTGTACTCAGTTTCAGGGTGTTACTGAACCTCTTAATTCTAATTCTCAAATTAGTTCTTTGCCATGAGATGCCATGTTGAACATCCAGTGGTCAGTATGAGACTCAAAGCACCAAATTTTAACTGCTCTAATACAAGATACACAACTTTGTATGGTCCTGTCAAGCAGACAAAAACATTAACATAATGAATAGGACATGTGACTTTGCATGGTTAAATGAAATATTGCTGTTATCACTTAGGGTGTACTCACTTTTGTTGCCAGCTGTTTTGACAATAAAGACTGTATGTTGAGTTATTTTCAGAGGAAATTAAATCTATACTGCTATATAAGCTGCACATTGACTACTCTAAAATATATCTAAGTTTCATTTCTATAGTATTGAACCTTGAGAAGTTATACCAAAATGGTTGCTGAAATGTGAGGGGTGTACTCACTTTTGTGGCATACTGTATGTGGTTTGACTGTAGGTAAAGCCATATTGCACGGCTACAAGTGTGTAAGTACATAAGAAACAACAATGGAGTTGAATGGCAATTAATGCCCTGGAGCTCACATCTCCAAAAACATTAAAGTACATTTTCAAATAAAAGTTATCTTTATTAACAGACTGCATATTTGAAGTTCCCACAAGTACATTATCACCTAAAAAATCTTAAAACTATATTCTGTGACACAAAAACAGTATTATTTATAAAATTATAGTGAATTGGGCATCCACCATGACACTCGCTGTAAGAAATACTTCAAGCGGAATGATACAAGCGGTAAAAAGCATGAAGTGCCGATATCACTAGAATATGGCAGTCCTCTCAGCCAATCAGATTTGAGGACCAGAAAGAAGTGTTGTATCAAAATAAATAAATAAAATTATGGTTAATAAAATAAAATGTATATCAAATAAAAATAAATTTTCTTATTTTTATTCTTATTCTTAAATTTGTTCTCTTAAACTACAGATAGCCTTGCTTGAAAAGTCATAAATTATTACAGTGAACATTTCAACACATAT
The DNA here is from genome assembly GCF_049309525.1 of Garra rufa. Lineage (NCBI taxonomy): Eukaryota > Metazoa > Chordata > Actinopteri > Cypriniformes > Cyprinidae > Garra > Garra rufa. The sequence goes on along the minus strand of NC_133366.1, from coordinate 41,097,586 downwards.
AGCATATTTCATCAGCTAGAAATTGTTCTTCACAGGTGTAAAATGTCATGGAATCAAAAGGTCAAAAGGTGTATGGACCTTGTTAATAGTAATTAATTAAGAATAATCTTACAAAAATGAGGGGTGTGTAATTTAAATAAAAATCAAACCATTCTCAGAAAAGACCAGCGGTTCCTGTCTAAATTTACTCTTTGTTCCGTTCTTCTGGCTGTACACAGATCTGATTTTCCACACGCATGCTCAAATGCTCTCAACTTCTAATTTGTCAGAGCCTGACAACTTCAGGAATTACATTTTAAAAAGCAGCGAGAACAATCAAATGGAAAATAGCTCCCCGTCTATTTTCGACGTAATGAAATGTCACACTTCTCAGAAGCAAATTATAGAGAAGAAAATCTTTACGACACAGAACATGCACATTAATTTAACACGCGCTGATACATAGCTATTCTGCTGCAATTTGCACACTGAGGAGTTATAAAAGAAGCTTTATCATGAACTTACGTGCTCTTATGCCTATAGATGCCTGCAGAGTATCGGGGGTAAAATTCATCAATTAGATTAGCACTACTGACATTTATTTCTATTGTTTCCTCAGTGCATTCACATCATTTGGGGTCATCAAAAACTCAAGCAACCTCATTGAAACAAATTGCTCCAGCTCATAAAGACATCAAGCCCTCAGGGAAAGCGTAGTGGACAAGACTCAAATAAGCTTTCTGATTTCTCAGTTAGTTTAAAACTTGGATTACATTAGACTTCGTTTAGTATAATAATAAATTTAGGATTTGTATCCTTTGGGTTTTCCATTACCAACCCTAGTGTAGTGATGAGGTTTTTGCATAGTAGTTCAACATTGTTATTGTAAATGCAAATGGCTGTAAATGCATTATGTACGTAATTTAGAGGAGTATTGTTATGGTATTAGTATTTATCATTAGAGAAATAACGGGGTGGTCAAACAAGATTTGACTTCATATGCATACAAATTTCTGAAACTGGGTAAACAAGAATATGCATAATTTCTTATGCTTCATGCATGCTAAAACTACAAAACTAGACTATGAGTTGCACATTTGTGTAGGGAAATACAGTTTGATGCTCTTGGCTGGTAATCAAACATAGAGGAAATTCTTTTTGGCAGTTTAAAGGAATTTTTAAAAAATAAAATAATTTAAGCTTCATAAAAAAACTGGAATATATGGCCTATTTTAATATTTTACATTTAAATGTAATTTATTATTCAGCATTCTCCAACCCTGGAGGGTAATGTCATATCGTTTTACCCTTATTTCTTGTGAGGTCCGAAATAATTTTGCTTTGCTAAAGTCTAGTGTGCTACAACCTAGCCATCCTGGAAAACGGCAATGGCTTCTGTTCACCCGCACCAAACCCATTTCTTGGAGGACATGTGGGTTAATGTTGATTTGATGTGTTTTCATCCAGAGCATAGGGACAGCAGTATTAGTCAGTCCATTAGTATGCTAATAAACAGATGTGTGTTAGAGGTGCTGGTTAATAACGTTCCCCAGTGTGTTTTAGAGACGATTTCATCACCAGCGATTACATGATTGCTCCCCGTGATTGAAATTATATGTAATTACATGAATATCACTTAGCTAGATTTCTTCTCTTGTGTTCTTTGAAGGAAACGATCGCCCCAACGTGTAAAATTGGAGAAAAAAGATGAGCATTTATTTGCCCTAATGTAACGTTGACCCCATGTTGTTTTCTTTCCTCGGTGATATTAGGCAAAATTTCCAAGCTGCACTTTTCTTTGCTGAAGATGGATGGTGATATAATGTGAAGCTCCAAAAAGCACCATTATAGTCCATATGAGTCATCCACTATATTCCTTCTAACCCCTTTCAATAGGTTAGTGTGTTAGTGTCTGAAGCTATATTGCACGTTTTAGGTATATTAATCTGTATCATTGTGTACGTGTTAGATGGTCACTCATGACAAAGTAAGTTTGACTTTGAACATGACTTCAAAAAACTTTTAATATAGCACACATCTATGGATCACTTTTATGATACATTTATGCTGCTTTTTTGCCCTTTTTGGAGCTTGGCAGTATACATTACCATCCAATTTTTGGTTTATGTAATAGCTCAGAAAGATGACTAACATCTTTTTGTTTTTCACTGAAGAGAAAATACTATGTTCTCAAGCACAAAACTGTCACTGGAGTTTTACCCTAAGATACAAAAGGTACTATATTAGTAGCTTATTTACCCTTAAATGGTTCTTGTATCAGTGCCTTTTGAAAGGATACCACCCTAGTGACAGTTTTTTACCTTTTTTCTAATTACAGAGATTAGAAAGATGGGTCATTTTGTAGGCTCAAACCATTCATCATTTCACACGTGTTGTTATTTTTAGGCTGTGTTAGGTTAAAACAGTTATTTACAAAAAAAAAAGTGTCAAAAAATATAGTATGTATATATGAAATATAGTTTAATATTTTATTTTTCCCCCAATTGCGTTTTATTTTTTCCGTTTTAATTTTTCGGGATTCCATTGCTTTCCGTTAAATGATTAATGGTTAAAAAATATGTCTGATTAATTGAAATCATGAAACTTACACAATTTAACAGCAATTTATACTAACAGTCAAAAGTTTTTGAACAGATTGTTAATGTTTTTTTAAAAAGTCTCTTCTGCTCACCAAGCCTGCATTTATTTGATCCAAAGTACAGCAAAACAGTAAAATTTTGAAATATTTTTGCTGTTTAAAATAACTGTTTTCTACAGTATTTAAATATATTTTAAGTTTTAATTTGTTCCTGTGATTTCAAAGCTGAGTTTTTAGCTTCACATGACCCTTCAGAAATCATTCTAATATTCTGATTTGCTGTTCAAAAACATTTATTATTATGTTGAAAACAGCTGAGTAGAATTTGTTTTTGTTTCTTTTATGAATAGAAAGTTCAGAAGGACAGCATTTATCTGGAATAGAAATTTCAGATAATCATCACTTTATCATCACTTTTGAATCAATTTAAGGCATCCTTGCCACCACAAGCTCTTGAATGGTATATTGTATAATCTTCCAGAGCTTTTTATTTCAGATAAATGCTGATCTTACGACCTTTATCAGAAAATTCTAAAAAAAAAAGTACTCGACTGTTTTTAAATATCGATGATAATAATTCATATTAATTTTTAAATGTTTCTTAAACTGCATATCAGCATATTAGAAGATTTCTGAAGGATCATGTGACATGGAAGACTGGAAAACTTAGCTTTGATCACGGGATCAGTAAAAGTAAAAAAAAAAAAATGTTCTACTGGTTTTTCTGTACTTTGGATCATATAAATGCAGGCTTGATGCATTTAAAAAATTACATGTTTAATTGCCTCTGGAATCTGTTCTGGAAACAAATTCTGTGATTTCCATTAATAAAAAAACAAAAAAAAACAAAGCTGAATTTTGGATTCAGTTTTAATAGCTTCATTAAATTTTGTTTGTATGATATGACGATAGTTTTTCTCTCAAATAAAATGCCAAAACGCTCATGAAGTGACTAGAGTTGTTCTAAAAATAATGTTTATGTGTTCATGTCCTTAGATATATTTACAGACACTAGTGCATATTAGGGCTGCTCGATTATGGCAAAAATCATAATCACGATTATTTTGGTCAATATTGTAATCACGATTATTTAACAGAATTATGACTGGGTCCAAAACTTTATATTAGTGATTAATTTAAAGATAGCAATACAACAAATACTTTTATGCAAGTCTTTTATGTAGTCTAACAGCCTACTACAGCAATTAAATGTAATTATTTAAGTGTAAAATAAAACCGTGTCTTCACTGTAAGAATTAAACATGCTTTGTTTCTTATTAAAACTACAAAACTCCTTCATTCAAGAGCAGTGAGTGATTTTTCTCTTTGTATTTTTACGTTTTATTAATATTAAGCACAGAGACGGCAGAAGGAATATTATTTGTTGCCGCTTTTAGAGCCACACGGATCCAATATACTGTTACACATGTATTTTCATTCTCAACTGTTTATGATTTAAGACATAACTAACATGGGTGTACATGAATAATCACCAAACGCCTCATTTTAAAATATCTTTGCGTGTATTTGACAGTTTAGGCGCACCTTGAGCTAAAAGATAACTTTACATGTCCGTCTCTGAGCGCATACACAGAACACAACATCAAAGAAACATTAATAAATCAAGCACGTCCTATTATATGAAAGTCACGTTACATGATTTTGCTGATTTGCATGTGAAATTAGGATTTTATGGAGGAGTGAAAATGCTGGAAAGGGGCGCAATAATCATTTCATCTCTATTACTGTATTTTCATGATTGTTTGAAGCTGAAATCAAAATCGAAACAGAATTTTGATTAATTGCACAGCCCTAGTCCATATTACGTTTTTAATTAAGTGTACTGACCTACTTTTGATTTGTTCATCCAAAATTTGGCAAATCCCGTGACATTCCGCGTTATACAGTAAATTCCATTTTTATGACTGGATTCCACAATCCATTTGCATTTTCCCCAACACAGAAACCATAGGGCCCTACATCTATTTGGAAAGAACAAACACATCTTGTATGTACGCCCTGTAATCAGTCCCACCAGGATTTCCCACAACTTTTTCCTGATTGTTTTGCTGTGAAAACCCCACGTACCTAGTAATTAGTCTAAGAGTACAATTATTTACCTGGAAATATATTTTGTACATAATTACTGAAATTGTGATCTGGGTCCCCAGTGCACAAGGATGCACTAATGGAATTTACTGCCAACAGCGGCAGGATAGTTGGACTAGGGTTGTGCCGATAGACGATAGTATCGTGTATCGACGATAGTCAGAGATATCGCCTGTTGCTGATGCCTGTGACGATAAAGACGATTATTATTATTATGCGTCAAAAAGGCACCTTAGCGATGCGGCGTGGAGAGTCGGTTCTAGGGTGCCTCAGAAACTTGCCGCGGTATAAACACAAGCATACAGTGGCTGCGTTGCACCGCAGATGTGTGCAGTGAAAATGGGTAAGACATTTATTCATCATACAGTGTACATAGATTAAGTGTAGACAGTCATTAGGATAACAGAGGTAGTAAAATGTGGTTTAGGCTGAATTAAATACGATATATGAGAATCCGTCTGTATACAGTAAACATAAACATTCATTTCAGTAATATCTGTATGCTTAACTAGAATTACGAATTGCGATAAAATGGCGCTAAACATATGCACGTGAATTACACGCACATCGCTTCTCCACATTCTATATGAACTGAACTACAACATGAACTGATGACAAAGATGAGACATACAGTGGTAGCATTGTCACCATATGACGGGTAAAGAAAGATACATTAATTTATACTGTATTCAGCACGGACATTTACCGCTCCCTGAAGATAGCAGAGAATGAAACCGAAAGTAAACTTGAACCTCTCTGACAGAACTACCGTCGCAGTTCTGTACAAGCACAACTGTCACGTCACATGCACTACCCTTACAAAACGAATAAGGAATGAATTACATATTGACACATTCACATATTATTAAATAAATTAGCACGATAGTATCGTGTATCGGCGATCTCACAGGCTGATGATAGGATGATATGAAAATTGAGCATATCGCCCAACACTAAGTTGGACACACATTAATGAATTTGTTTGGTTTCTAAATTATGGATTTGATATAGCTGATATAGCTTTTTCTCCTCACAGATGAATGTTTTTTCCTGAAAAATTACAGAAGTAGAACAAAAATGCCAAATGTCTTAATTAAAGGGAGTTTGCTTGATTTTGCTTTGAGTTCTGCAATTGCAAAAGTGCAAAATCCTGGAGGGGTTGTGTAATCCTTTCCAAAGTGAACATCGCTTAAATAGTATTGACATAAATTGCTTATGATTTGGACTGCAAGGTATCATCAAATAGGACTCTCAAACCATAACAAATTAAGAACGAGGTGTTTTTTTGTGATCAATGACTAGTGTCACTTCGAAGTACTCAAATATTTGTGCACATCCCTAGTTGGAACAGCATGAGGGCCAAAAAATGACAGTTTCAACTGTCTGCTTTTTAACTCTATCATTTTATTATTTCATCCTGTTGTTCTCTCTGGGTCTCTTTCTCTGGCCCCTCAGACATTCATTCTTGTAGTGGGAAATTTACCTCCCTCTGGAGGCTCTTCAATTGCTCCTGTCTCCTTATTAAAAGAAATTTCTGTAATACACATCACACTGTTCCTGTTGCTTTATTGATTTATTAGTAGATATTAATGTTTTTGTGCTCTTGTTTCGCTTCTATTCATCATCCCCCTCCCTTCTATTCCCCTCTTATACTTTCTGCTCATTTTCTCTTATGTTCTTCATTCTCTCTCTTCTCTTTTCTAGCTGAACATGAACTCTGCCCCAACCTTCATGCATTTCCCGGCCAAAGGGAAGCCGAAGAGAGCAGACACCTTTGACCTTCAGCGGATTGGCTTTGCCTCTGAGCAGCTGGCCAAGTGGATCGCAGACCGTACTGATGTGCAGGTACATCTGAAGTTATGCAACACTGCATATTGCTGTACAGGTGTTTAAAAGCTTGGTGTCCGTACATTTTTTTTTTTAAGGAATTTAATTTTTTATTTATATAAATTATTTATTTTAAAGGGGCTATATGCAACTTTTTTCCCCAAAATAAACGTAACAATAGCCTTTTTATTTGACCATTTATGACTCAAACATCTCCTGATGAGCATACTGACACCTTGTCAGCTCACAGTGGGTGCATCCTATTTTTCCTATTTTCTGTCGGGACGTCACCACCGCTAGTCAGCAATTAGCCTATTATTGCAAACAAACTTAGTTTCTCAAACAATATATGTATTTGACTGTTCTTACCTCTGTAAACATAATGTTGACCTCTTTACAGCGGATGACTTGTGAAGTTTGCACGTACGAGCGCGTGCTGCGAGAGCGAGCAGAAAGGAAGAGCAGTTCCGATTTTTGGCCACAGGTGTCAGTCGCGAGTTTAAATTTCAGAAAATTGCATATAGCCCCTTTAAATATTTTTTAAATTTTAAATATTTAAAATATATTTAATGTATTATCTTTTATTCAGCAAAGATGCCTTACATTTATCAAAAGTGACTGTAAATACATTTATAATGTTACACATTTTTATTGAAAAAAAAAATGAATCTTTCATTTTGTCAAAAAAACCTGGAAAACATGTATCATGAGTTCCATAGAAACATTAAGCAACAGTTTTCAACATTTAATAATAGGAAAAAATGTTTCTTGCACACCAAATCAGCATATTAGAATGACTTCTGAAGGAAATCAATTTTATTTTATTTTTTTAATGAAACGATCATTTTCCACAAAAACATCATTTATACTGCTTATAATCAAAAAAAAAAAAAAAAAAGAAAGAAAGAAAGAAAGAAAATCACCGTACACAAGTATTGTGAAAAAATATAATTATCTTATTATTGAGTGGAAAACCGTTCTTTTTTTTTTTTTTTTTTTTTTTTTTACATTTTTGGTTCTTGCACACGAAATCAGGATATTAGAATGATTTCTGAAGCAAATCAAACATTTAATTGAATGAAACAATCATTTCCCATAAAAACATAATTTATACTGCTTACAATCAATAAAAAAAAGAAAATCCCCACATGCAACAATATCACAAGTAAAGTAAAAAATATAATTATTTTAATAATTTTGTATTATTATATCTAAATATTTAAATAGAAAACAGTTCTTTAAAAATTTATTTTTTTACATTTTTTGTTTTCGAGCACTTTTTTATTATATTTGTGTATATATATGTATTTATTATATTTTCCGTATTACATTTTATATTTTTGTTGTTTGTATATTATATTATATTATATTATATTATATATATTTATTGTTTTATCATAATATTGAAGTAGAAAATTCTTTTCAATTTCTTTAAATTGTAATGTTTACATTTTTGAGCACCAAATCAGGATATTATAATGATTTCTGAAGAAAATTTAAATTTTATTCAATGAAACAATCATTTTCCCCAAAAGCATCATTTATACTGCCTATAATAAATGAAAAAAAAAAAGAAAATCACCACACGCAACAATGTCAATATAAGTATACAGTAGTCAACATTTGAAGTGGATCAAAACCTTTAATCAAAGTTGTCCTAAAACTATAACAATACCTGTTCATGTCTTAGGACAACTTTGATTAACTTTTTTGATCCACTTTAAATGTTGACTACTGTAGTCCCAAATATATTATAGTCCCAAATATATATATATATATATATATATATATATATATATTATGGCATGCCGTTCAGGAAATAATTATATTTATAATACGAAGTTTGAGTATATGGAACGAAAGTCAGAATATATAAAATGAAAGTCTGAATATATGGAAGGAAAGTCTGAATATATGGAATGAAAGTCTGAATATATGGAATGAAAGTCTGAATATATGGAATGAAAGTCTGAATATATAAAATGAAAGTCTGACTATATGGAATGAAAGTCTGAATATATAAAATGAAAGTCTGAATATATGGAATATGTCATTCCCCAAAATTTCCCAATACTTTGGTGAGCTACAAGACTTTTTAGCAACAGCTGGTCATACTCCAAACAACACAAACTGTTTGGAGTCTACATCGCATCATCTTGAGGATCATATTTCCATTATTAAAACATTCTTGGTGCTTATGGGCAATCATGTTCAAGAGAACATTGAGAGAGATAGTAGAACAGTGCTGAGTACGGTTACAGTATTTGGGCCCGAGCATGCGTTCATCAGGGTGGTACTTAAATCATCATTACTTAAAATTGCCGCTACTAAATTTCGTGCGGACTGGCTCATTGTTCAAAATGTGTCTAAACAATCGCAAATAAATGACACAAGGTGGCGCTGATGACATTATTTGGACTTTCATTCCATATATTCAGACTTTCATTTTATATATTCTGATTTCATTCCATATATTCAGACTTTCAATACATATATTCAGACTTTCATTTTATATATTCAGACTTTCATTTTATATATTCAGACTTTCATTTTATATATTCAGACTTTCATTTTATATATTCAGACTTTCATTCCATATATTCAGACTTTCAATACATATATTCAGACTTTCATTTTATATATTCAGACTTTCATTCCATATATTCAGACTTTCATTTTATATATTCAGACTTTCATTTTATATATTCAGACTTTCATTCCATATATTCAGACTTTCATTCCATATATTCAGACTTTCATTTTATATATTCAGACTTTCATTCCATATATTCAGACTTTCATTTTATATATTCAGACTTTCAATACATATATTCAGACTTTCATTTTATATATTCAGACTTTCATTCCATATATTCAGACTTTCATTTTATATATTCAGACTTTCATTCCATATATTCAGACTTTCATTCCATATATTCAGACTTTCATTTTATATATTCAGACTTTCAATACATATATTCAGACTTTCATTTTATATATTCAGACTTTCATTTTATATATTCAGACTTTCATTCCATATATTCAGACTTTCGTTCCATATATTCAGACTTTCATTTTATATATTCAGACTTTCATTCCATATATTCAGACTTTCGTTCCATATATTCAGACTTTCATTTTATATATTCAGACTTTCATTTTATATATTCAGACTTTCATTCCATATATTCTGACTTTCGTTCCATATATTCAGACTTTCATTCCTTATATTCAGACTTTCATTTTATATATTCAGACTTTCATTTTATATATTCAGACTTTCATTTTATATATTCAGACTTTCATTCCATATATTCTGACTTTCGTTCCATATATTCAGACTTTCATTCCTTATATTCAGACTTTCATTTTATATATTCAGACTTTCATTTTATATATTCAGACTTTCATTCCATATATTCAGACTTTCGTTCCATATATTCAGACTTTCATTTTATATATTCAGACTTTCGTTCCATATATTCAGACTTTCATTGTATGTATATATATATATATATATATATATATATATATATATATTCAGACATTCATTCCATATATTCTGACTTTGGTTCCATATATTCAGACTTTCATTTTATATATTCTGACTTTGTTTCCATATACTCAAACTTCGTATTATAAATATAATTATTTCCTGAACAGCATGCCATAATATATATATATATATATATATATATATATTATATATATTATATTATATTATATTATATTATATTATATTATATTATATTATATTATATTATATTATATTATATTATATTAAAGTATTACAATGGAAAATAGAAATATTCTTTTAAATTGTATTTTATACATTTTAGATTTTACATGTTTGGTTCTTGAGCACCAAATCAGGGTATTAGAATGCTTTCTGAAGGAAATCAAACATTTTATTAAATGAAACAATTTCCACAAAAATATTATTTGTACTGCGTACAATCAGTAAAAAAAAAAAAAAAAAAAAAAAAAAAAAGATATCAAAATATTGAAATAGAAAACAAATCCTTTAAATTGTATTTTTTACATTGTCCATATTACATTTTATACTTTTGTTTTTTTTTAGTGCCAAGGATGTTAGAATGATTTCTGAAAGAAATCAAACATTTTATTAATAAAATTATTATATTACATTATATTACATTACATTACATTGCATTACATTATATTATATTTATTGTTTTATCATAATATTGAAATAGAAAATTATTTTCAATTCTTTTAAATTGTAATGTTTACGTTACATTTTTGGTTCTTGAGCACCAAATCAGGATATTAGAATGATTTCTGAAGGATATTCAATGAAACAATCATTTTCCACAAAAGCATAATTTATACTGCTTAGAATCAATGAAAAAAAAAAATAATAATAGAAAATCACCACATGCAACAATATCACAATAGTCACAAATATAATATTTTTATTTTGTTTTATTTTTATTTTTTTATTTAAATATTACAATGGAAAATAGAAAACTATTCTTATAAATTGTATTTTTTAAATTTTACATTTTTAGTTCTTGAGCACCAAATCAGGATATTTGAATGATTTCATGATTTGGTGATTTGTTTTTTTACATTTTTACTTTTATTGTATTTTGGGTCAAATAAATGTAGCCTATGTGAGCACTTTCAACATGATGGGGAAATATATATATATATATATATATATATATATATATATATATATATATATATATACAGTCGTGGCCAAAAGTTTTGAGAATGACACAAATATTAGTTTTCACAAAGTTTGCTGCTCAACTGCTTTTAGATCTTTGTTTCAGTTGTTTCTGTGATGTACTCAAATATAATTACAAGCACTGCATACGTTTCAAAGGCTTTTATCGACAATTACATGACATTTATGCAAAGAGTCAGTATTTGCAGTGTTGGCCCTTCTTTTTCAGGACCTCTGCAATTCGACTGGGCATGCTCTCAATCAACTTCTGGGCCAAATCCTGACTGATAGCAACCCATTCTTTCATAATCACTTCTTGGAGTTTGTCAGAATTAGTGGGTTTTTGTTTGTCCACCCGCCTCTTGAGGATTGACCACAAGTTCTCAATGGGATTAAGATCTGGGGAGTTTCCAGGCCATGGACCCAAAATTTCAACGTTTTGGTCCCCGAGCCACTTAGTTATCACTTTTGCCTTATGGCACGGTGCTCCATCGTGCTGGAAAATGCATTGTTCTTCACCAAACTGTTGTTGGCTTGCTGGAAGAAGTTGCTGTTGAAGGGTGTTTTGGTACCATTCTTTATTCATGGCTGTGTTTTTGGGCAGAATTGTGAGTGAGCCCACTCCCTTGGATGAGAAGCAACCCCACACATGAATGGTCTCAGGATGCTTTACTGTTGGCATGACACAGGACTGATGGTAGCGCTCACCTTTTCTTCTCCGGACAAGCCTTTTTCCAGATGCCCCAAACAATCGGAAAAAGGCTTCATCAGAGAATATGACTTTGCCCCAGTCCTCAGCAGTCCATTCGCCATACTTTTTGCAGAAGATCAATCTGTCCCTGATGTTTTTTTGGAGAGAAGTGGCTTCTTTGCTGCCCTTCTTGACACCAGGCCATCTTCCAAAAGTCTTGGCCTCACTGTGCGTGCAGATGCGCTCACACCTGCCTGCTGCCATTCCTGAGCAAGCTCTGCACTGGTGGCACTCCGATCCCGCAGCTGAATCCTCTTTAGGAGACGATCCTGGTGCTTGCTGGACTTTCTTGGACGCCCTGAAGCCTTAACAATGCAGTGGAAAGTTTTTTTTTCGGGATTAAGTTAATTTTCATGGCAAAGAAGGACTATGCAATTCATCTGATCACTCTTCATTACACTCTGGAGTATATGCAAATTGCTATTATAAAAACTTAAGCAGCAACTTTTCCAATTTCCAATATTTATGTAATTCTCAAAACTATATATATAGTTGTGTAAAAATCCCTTCAAATTTAAAAAAAAAATGTTCCTGTTACATTTTAGCATATGTTCAAATAATTTTGTGTATTTCATATTCACATTTCAATTTTTAGCACATAAGTGTAAATACATCACTTTCATAATGTACATCTTTTGAAATGTAAAGAACTGCTTCACAGACACATTTTTTTGCAATCTGTCTCGAGCTCATTTATTTTAGCTTTTATAATTGTATCTTTTGCTTGATGTCTAAAAAGCTGTTTTTGGGAAAATGATTTTTATTTATTTTACTATTCAGTAAAAGTTTGAAAAGCAGCTTTTAGCAGCATCATAGCAGACGCCAAAATAGGAAGAAATAAATCTCAGTAGACTTTTTGACAATAACGAGTAACATCTTTGCTTCCCCTCTGTTGAAAATGCAACCTCTTTATGACCTCTCAACACACTGAAGAAATATTTTGATAAAGCTTTTAGCATAGTTATGTATATTATTATATAAGTGCTTGTATAACTGATGCCAAAAGCTTGAAATTATAATTATATGTCTAACATCAGTCAAGACAGAAATTTTATGTGGTTTGAGGACAAATATAAACACACTGTTGATTAAAGGATTTTTCTGTGCTTTCGACATTTACAGTATTGGCTTCTGTATTGATTGTCTAGACGAGAGAACTCCTTTCTGCTTGCTTTGTAAATCATGGTATTATGTCAGTGTGTTTCTTTAAAAAAAAATCAGATCAGTGAGGGAAAAGTGCAAAGTGAGGGATTCACAAAGCTTACGAAGTAGAAGCAGCGCTTTCATGCGAAAGCAGACCCACATGTGGGGTCTCCAGGAAATGGAGACAGATAACATCTGATTTCCCCATCATGTTAACATAGATTTTCCCTCCAGAGAAGCTCTCATTGAAAAATATCACCGGCACCTTAATGCGTTTACGGACGACTGCCTTGGAGCACTGGCACTAATTCAGTTGCCTTATTAAGACACTACCTTGGTTTCAGCTGTAATACTTTTTAAAAAGTCACTTAAGGTATATATCACCTTCAGGGAAGGGCTGAGTTATGTTGAAGTCGATAAAAAGATGCTTTTTTTTTTTAAGGAAGATTTTCCTCCGATGGAGCACTCTGATTAAGAAGCGCTGTGTAGATTACAGTGCAGGTCATATGTCAGTAAAGCGCTTCCCTCCATGCAGTTGGACTCGTTATCTTTGATTTATCTCCAATTCACATTTCTACAGAGGCATGGAAAGCCTTTGCCTTGTGAACTACGTTCTTTTATCCTGGCTAAAGGAAAAACCTAAAGAAAAAAAAAAAAAAAAAAAAAAAGGTAGAGTGAATGCAAGTATAATGATTTCATTAAAATTATTTTATTTAAAATTTATTTATTTATTATTTTTTTATTTTATGTTTTAATTAAAAAATAAGTAGAGAATTCAAGTATAATGCATTGTTTTTATTTTATTTCAAATAATTTTTTTGAATGCAATATTTTATTTTATTTTTTTTATTTTGCATTTAAAAAATAGAGCAACTACAAGTATAATGAATGCATCAAAATTATTTTATTTCATTTAATTTTTATTTTGCATTTAAAAAAATTTGTGAATACAAGTGTAATAAATGCATCAAAATTTTTATTTTTAATTATTTTTATTTATTTTTTTTAATTTAGTTTGATCTTATTTTTTTAAGTAGAAAATGCAAGTATAGTTAATTTATTTATTGTTTTTATTCCTTTATTTTTATTTCCTCATATTTAATTTTTTGCGAATGGTTGCATTATTATTATTTTTTTCCACTATATTTTATTTAAAAAATATAGCAAATGCAAGTATAATGAATGCATCAAAATGATTTTATATTAAATGATTTAATTTTCATTTTGTTTCATCTTTGATTTTTTTTTTAAGTAGAAAATGCAAATATAATGCATGTATTTATTTTATTTGATATTTTATTTCAATTGATTTTTTTTAAGAAGACAGAATGCATTTATATGGCTGCTTATTTTTTCATTTTTAGTTTATTTTTAATTGTAATTAAAAAAGAGCATTTTTAAATTTTGCTTTATTTTATTAGGGTTTTTTAAGTAGAAAATGCATATATAATGCATTTGTTTTTATACATCTTTTAAATTTTAATTTATTTCAATTGATTTTTTTAAGAAGACAGAATGCAAGTATAATGACTGCATTTTTTTATCTTTGACTTTTTATTAAAGTCAAATGCAAGTATAATTAATCGTTTTTCATTTTATTTTTTTATTTTAATAGTTTTTTTAAGAAGACAGAATGCTATGGTATAATGGTTGCATTATTATTATTTTTTTTTTAGATTTCATTTATCTAGTCATAGAGTGAATGCAAATATAATGAATGCATCAAATTTATTTTACTTAAAAAATATTTTAAAATTTTATTTAAAATTATTTAATTTTTTTAATGTTTTAATTTAAAAAAATTAAGTAGAGAATGCAAGTATAATGCATTGTTTTTATTTTATTCTTTTATTTGACTTTAATTTTATTATTTTAATAAAAAATAGAGCATTTTTTTACTTTAAATTTAGTTTTATCTTATTTTTTAAGTAGAGAATGCAAGTATAATGACTGCGTTATATTTTTATTTTTCATTTTCTGTCATTCTATTCTAAAAATAGAACAAATGAAAGTATAATGAATGCATCAAAATTGTTTCATTTTTATTTTATTTTCAAAAAGTAAAGATAATGCAAATGAATGAATGCATCAAAATGTTTATTTATTTTATTTTATTTTATTTTATTTCTTTGTTTACTAAATAACCAAACCATTAGCCAAATTAGCTATTGGTCTTTGTCGACCAGTCCGTGCGCATTGGAGCAATGCTCGTTCAACCCCTGGAGTAGACAGAATTATAGATGAAGCTGGCCATTTTTATCCTAGATTAATCTGATCTGATTTGGAGGCAGCAGCAGACGCTGTAGTACACGTTTTGAAGGGATACATTAAGGCCTTGAACGACAGGCACTAAACGTGTTTACAACCCTCTGGGTCTCGCATCACACCACTCATAAATAGAGAATCCTGGGCGACCGATGCGTCACAGACTTACTAGCCCTCTGGGTCTACTTTTGGCCTAAGGCGAAGAAATGAGTGTAAAAGGAAAGGGAGGGACCGCCAGCCTTTGCCGGAATGAATGCGTTCACTAGACAATGGCAGTGTCTGAAACCTAAGGCAATTGCCTCGCTGGCAGACAGTCAGTGACTTCACCTGAAGTGGTTTTGTGCGAAGTTTTCCTTCTCAGAAAATGATTCATTGGAAGTCATATATTCAGACCATAAGATCTTTTGATGTAGGAAAAATTCAAGTGTTTGAAAGCAATTTAAAAATTGACATTTAACTGTGGATTTAATGCACCATTTTGCATGTTTCGGACATTAAATGCTCTCGACTTCAGCTGTTGTGTGATGGTGAAGGCTGGCCTTGAGATTTCAGTGCTTTAATAACTGCATGTTTACTTCATTTTGATAATGGAGTGAGCTTCATGGATTTTTCTTCATTTACAGTCTTGAACTGGTTGCAATTATCAGAATACTGTCACTTTCTTTAGTCTCAAAACCTATTTTAACACATGTGCATATGCCAGTTTCTGAGAAATTCTGTATTTATGTTTCAAAACCTATTTTCACAGACATCCATTTACCAATATATTTGAAGTTGTTGTTCATTCGTTCATTTCTGTTTGATAATTGTTTAATTTTTTTACTTATTATTTATTCTTGGTGTTTTTTTAAACATGTAAACATTTTAAACATTATTAGAATTGCTGAAATTATAATGTAATTATGTAGTAAATAAATAACAAATATTTTAATGTTTATTTTTAGGTCACTTAAGCTACTGGAGTCTGCGATACTATGGAAACCTGTTTCCGCCACTGAATAAAATTGAAAAAAATAAAAACTATATAAACTTAGAATTACATGATATAAACTAACAGTTACGAGAAATAAAGTCATAATTGCAAGATAAACCCTTTTTTTCTCTTTTAAATGTGTGACTTTTTTCTCAGAATTGTGAGATATAAACTCTCAGTTAAGGGTTATAAAGTCATAATTGTGTGATATAAACTCATAATTGAGAGATAAAACCTTTTTTCTCTCAAATGCCAGTTTAAATCTTGCAATTTTTACTTTTTTTTCAGAATTTTGAGAAATAAACTCAAAATTGCAAGTTATAATGTCTAATTTTGAGGGGGGAAAGACAGATATGTTCCCAGAATTGAGTTCATGACTCAATTCTGACACTGAGATATAAACTCACAATTACGAGAAATAAAGTCATAATTGCAAGATCTCTTTTAAATGTGTGACTTTTTTCTCACAATTGTCAGATATAAACTTGCAATTGCAAGTTATAAAGTCCAATTTTTAGGGTAAAAAAGACTGATATGTTTTCTGATATGTTCTCAGAATTGTGTTCATGTCTCGCAATTCTGACTTTTTTTCTCAGAATTGTGAGATATAAACTCACAATTGCAAGTTATAAAGTCAGAATTTTGAAAAAAAAAATCTGAATTGTGTGATATAACCTCTCAATTGCGAGAAATAGTCATAATTGCAAGATAAAGCCTTTTTTCTCCTCTAATGCTAGTTTATATCTAATTCTGACTGAGTCTGTGTTCATGTCTCGCAATTCTGACATTATAACAAACTCACAATTGCGAGTTTATATCTCACAATTCTGAAAAAAGTCAGAATTTTGAGATAAAAAGTTACAATTACCTATTTTTATTTTTTTTATTCAGTGGTGTAAAGTGATTCCATAGTGATACTGACATGATTTCAACATTCTTTCTTTCTTTCTTTCTTTCTTTCTTTCTTTCTTTTATTTATTGTTACAAAAATGCTAGATTTTGTTACTTCCACTTCATTGTTGGATTTGTTCATTGAGCACTTGCACTGTTCAGCTAATTATTCTTAAATATAATGTGTTGCTCAAGAGCTTTTTTTTTTTTTTTTTTCTCCTTTGTCTAGATTCGGGTCTTCCGGCCACCCAACTACTCTGGTACAATCGCTCTGGCTCTGCTGGTGTCTCTGGTCGGTGGCCTCCTCTATCTGCGCAGAAACAACTTGGAGTTCATCTACAACAAGACTGGCTGGGCCATGGCCGCTCTGGTGCCTAATGTTCATTATTTAGCCCTAATTCAAATTAAACTGCAGGAGCCATGCTTAGAGTTGAAATCTGGCCAAATCAAACAACAATGCATATCTTGGCGGCGGTGCAATGGTCGGCTCTCTCTGGCCCTAGAACTGTTCAACTAATTCAACACTTTTGCTATTGCTTTATAAGGTCCTTTAATAAAATAAAACCAGCTGACCATGAAGTAAACCTAGATTAAAATTATTTATAGAGTTTTTAAGCCATAAAATAGGCCAATTTATTGAATCTAAACCCAAGTTGATGCAATAAAAGCTAAAGACAACAGCTCAAGGGGAAAAAACAAGCTAAAGGCATAGAGTCAGTATGCTTTCTACCACCTGAGGCCAAAATTACGTGCTGTGTCTTGCATAAAAGTTTGATTTAAAGTGTTGTGCTGTCTGTAAAATGTAGAACTTGGGCTTTCAATGTTTATTCCCCAAAGTCTGAAGTTGGTTGACCTTTACTGCTTCAGTGGATAAAGTTTGTTATCCACCTTATTGATTATAAGCACAAGTTGAGGAAGGTTTTCTCACAGGCTATAAGAATGTAATCAATCTTTATCGTTCTCTCTGTCTGTTTGTCATTCTCATCGTATCACCATATCACTCAGCTAATGTACTCCCAATCTCTCTCTCCCTTTTCTTTTCACAGTGTGTGGTGTTTGCCATGACCTCAGGTCAGATGTGGAATCATATTCGTGGGCCTCCGTATGCCCACAAGAACCCTCAAAATGGTCAGGTGGTAAGTGCTGCCCGCCTTCTTGTCTCAAAGCTCAGTATGCGCCGCACCACTCGTCTAATCCTTTCTTGACTTGGTTGACTTTGTTTGTGTCTGTTTATTAAATGGCTATCCATCATATGAAGTTTTGCTAACCGAAAAACAGACCTGAGTTCTATGTGGTATATGACCCATCCAGTTGATTCTTAAGCAGTGAATCCTGTGGAATATTAATTCCTACAAAGGGTGCAGCCTACATTCATAAATAAAAAATATTGCACTTGGTGTAAATAGACCTGGCGCCCAAATAGTGGGATGGAGCCAGAAAGAACTACGAAAAATGTGAGTTGGATCTCAGAGAATTGACCTGGAGGGTAGAACACATGCATTGGTATTTTTGCGCAGACGACCCGAATTTAAATCCGGCTTGACATTTTCCGATCTAACCGTCCTTCCTTCAGTCTACTCCCCATCCCTTCGTGTCTCCAATCTCATTGTTTCTAGGAATACAAGGCAAAAACAGTCTACTATACTTCTAAAAATCTACTATAATTGTATACTTTTATATTTATATGTATAAGCAGTATCACACTCGTAGTAGTGCAATATGGCTGTATATTGGCACGTCTGTGATTCGGCCATAGGTAATCACAGTGTGCCGATACACAGACATATTGCACTGCTACAAGCGTGATATTACGTTTATACAACAGTTCGATGTCATAAGTCTATAAATACATAAGAAACAACAATGGAGTGTCTTTAAAAACCCTATTTTGTGCAAACTACTTCCTTCCGCCACAGATTCAATTCACAGTTTAACAGCTGAGCCCACACCCCCGTTTTTTAATTCGAAAACATCACTTTAGAACTAGCAGCGAAGAAACATTAAGTTTTGAGTTGAGGATTAAAAGCTCACTGTATTATGTTGAGAAGAGTATTGTGTGAGAGAAATGGACTGAGCGATTGTGATTACCTGCTATAGAGACATCAGAGCCAGCGGCAAATTCCCAAAGAACTGGCTAGGGTAAGGCTGCTCTTGGTGGGTTAATGAGCACTTAATAGCCGCTGATGCCCTGGAGCTCACATCTCTGAAAACATCAAAGCAAATATTCAAATA
This sequence comes from Garra rufa, assembly GCF_049309525.1. Taxonomy (NCBI): domain Eukaryota; kingdom Metazoa; phylum Chordata; class Actinopteri; order Cypriniformes; family Cyprinidae; genus Garra; species Garra rufa. The sequence continues at coordinate 41,078,121 of NC_133366.1, read as the reverse complement.
GATGTTTTCTTTATTAACAAACCACATTTTGAAGTCTAAACACGTACATTCTCACCTAAATAAACTCTTAAAACTACATTCCATGCCACAAAACCATATTATTTATAAAATTACAGCAGATTTGGGCGTCCGCCATGATGCTCGCTGTGAGAAATACCACAAGCGGAGTGATTTCAAAAGGTGAAATGGTTGGAGTTCTGTTATCATTAGAATATCGCACTCCTATCAGCAAATAGGATTTGAGGACCAGAAAGAACTGTTGTATATTGAGCAATATCACACGAGTAGAAATGAGATATGGTTGTATATCGACTGTAGATAATATCAACATGCTGATATACATCCATATCTCACGCCTACTCGTGTGATATTGCGTTTATACAACAGTTTGATGATATAAGTATGTAAATACATAAATAAAATAAGAACAGAGTGTCTTTAAAAGCCCTCTTTTGTGCAGAACTACTTCCTTCCGCTATGGATTCAAATCTAAAGTTGACAGTTTAACAGCTGAGCCCAATCCTTCATTACTAATTCCAAAATGTCACTTTAGAACTAGTAACGAAGGAACATTGAGTTGCTTCATTAAAAGCTTATTTTATTACTGCAGTAAAAGCAGTGTATTATGTGTAGTAAAGTATTATGAGAGAGATTGACTGGGTGAGGCTACGTCTACATTAATCCGGATACATTTGAAAACGGAGTTTTCGTTTTAAAACGCTCTCCGTCCACACTAGCGTTTCCGAGCGTTTTCCAAAAGATTCTCGTCCACACTGAAACGTAGGAAAATGTCAAATTCGCCTTACTGCGCATGCGTAAAGCCTTCAAAATTATACAGAGGTAATAACTTTTCACGCAATTCTTCTGTCCCGATCATTTACGGAAATATCTCATCGTTCACTGACGCGTCTATGTCGCGCTCACTCATATTTTATCTGAAAAGCAGTTGTCGTCATGTTTTGCAGGACAGCAACTGTGAGTAAATTTTTTGCCATCATTTTAGGACTGTAATTTGAAGAGTGTACAAGGTAAATCTCTTTAGCAGCAGTGTGACAGTGAATAGCACAGGCACAATTACTGCTGTAAACATAGATATCTATTGGTACAAAATGCATCACATGACTAAATATGCGTCATCGTTTTCAAAAGCCTCCGTTTTCACAGTCCACACTACAAGGCGAAAACGACGTTTTCAATTTTATCCACTTTGGAGAGCGTTTTCAAAAAGCTCCGTTTTCCTTGACAAAAACGCCGTCTCATTGTAGACGGAAGGCCAAAACGGAGAGAAAAAGATGCGTTTTCAAACGAAAACGTATTAGTGTGGACATGGCCTGAGTGTGATAATACCTGCATCTGATACAGCATTCATTCTTCAAATCAATCTCATATTTACAATAAAACATTAGTTTGACGGTCCGCAGAGGAAAACGTTGTCTTTGTCGTAACGTTAATGTCCTTTCATTTGTTCAGAGTGATTTTTGATGACAGCGCTGCTCAGTGCATTTGTTAGCTGCGTCAAGCTGTCGTTGAAATTAAAAATAACTTCCATGTATAACAGCTTTTATTTTTTTTGTTGCCATCTAATGGCAGAACAATGTAACTAAAATCACCATCACGAACACGCACGCACCTTTTCTCAATACTAAACACTACTAATAATATTACTATTATTAATATAAAATATTATTTATTCAATGAGAATATTTAATAAACAACAACAACAGCCATCATAAAACTTGCTAGGCAATTCATTTACATGTACACAGGCAGAGTTCTGATACAGCATTGAATTTTCATAAACATGATGAGATTTTGCCAAAACTATTGGCTCTGGAACAAATAATAGTTTAATGGGACCAAAGACTGCTGTTAGAATGACCAAAAAAACAAATTATATCTCCTGTTTAACCACTATAGAGACATCAGAGCCAGTGGTAAATTCCAGAAGATCTGGCCCAAGAAAGTCTGCTCTCGACGGATTCACAAAAACAGTAATATTTTTAAAATTATAGTGGATTTGGCCATCTTCCGTGAAACTCGCTGGGAGAGGAGTGATACACTTATAAATGCTGAAACGGCTGGAGTTCTGTTGAACTCTAATATTGCACTCTTATTAGCCAATCAGATCCAAGGACCAGAAAGATATGTTGTATACATAATAGTGGTGGGCATAGATTAATTTTTTTAATCTAGATTAATCTAGATTAAATCTTGAAATTAATCTAGATTAATCTAGATTAAAATGGCTAATTTGAATTATGCTGAAGGCATTCAGAATATGTGTGCTACCCAAATAATGACTAAAATTAAGTCTTTGAGAACGGGTTTCTCAAGCCAGGTGACGCATTAGACCAGGCGCTCATCTCCTGTTTCCAAAATGCATTACAAACTGCTTGACAATTGCATTTACAACACAATTAACTATACAAACTTGTGTAACAAAGTACTTCTGCGCAAAAGGCTGTACGACGTGCGCGTTCCAGTAAAATACACAGGCGCGCGGGTATGGATTATGTGATGATGCGTGCATCTTCCAATAAACTGCGTTGCTTTTAGAAGAGTCAATTCAGTTGTTGCATATAGTTTAATGTCTTTATTTCGGGATTATCAAAGTAAATTATAACTCAAACTTGAGATTTTACTGGGGCACAGCAGATTTTCACGTGCCCCAGTGAAAAGGGTCTAGCAACGCACGCACCTGCCCTGAAGCGGCTTCATAACTGCATCCATGTCTGCGCGTCTCATTTGATGTGGTAATTTCACAGAAGTTGAAGACTCGTTCTCGCCTCCTACAGTGCAATTCAACTAGATATACGTCATCCGCGCTAAAATATCAAGGTGAAAGTCATCATATCTTGCGTAGTTTAGACCCAGCTCCCAACCCAACTTTGAGAATAGATTAACGGCGATATTTTTTTTATCGCGCGATATGAATCTCACGTTAACGCAGCACGTTAACGCCGATAACGGCCCACCACTAATACATAATGTTATTAAGTGATATATTTAGTGATACCAGTTAACAACCTAATTTGGTACACTCATACACTCAAACTGTTAATATGGCCAAGGCTTGTTGTTAATACAATACTGCAATATTTTTGCAAAGCAGTCTGCAGCTGCACTCACATGCTGTTCTGCATCCACCTCTTTATTGGTTTCTAAAGTGATCCCTCCAGTCAATAACACAATAAATCTGAAATGATTAAGGCCTTTTAATTATTAAAACATAAACAAGGAGATCAGCTTCTTTCAGTGCGTAATCCTTCCCAGTACTGCTTCATCACCGTCCCTCATTAAGCTCCACACAGGAAGTTGAAGCTGCGTTTCTTCCTCTAATAGCCCTCTGAGGCAGAGGTGAAATGAAAATGCTGATGACATGGGGAAATTAAAGTCAGTGAAGTAAGGTTGTAACATCTAACCTCTGCTATACAAAAGAAACCATTAGTGCCATTGTAAAATTATACCCCCACTGACTCGATACCTTCATTCAAATTTCCTTTCAAAGCCTCGTCTTAATCGACAAATAAAACATTTTTGCTTCAAAATAGAGCAAAACTATTTCGCCATATTAGGTATTATTACAGTTATCAAAGTTATTTAAAGGGGTAGTCCACCCAAAAATGAAAACTCTGTCATTATTTACTTCGGAACACAAATTAAGATATTTCTGATGAAATCCAAGAGCTTTCTGACCCTGCATAGACAGCAATGCAACTGACACGTACAAGGCCCAGAAAAGTAGTAAGAACATTGTTAAAATAATCCATGTGACATCAGTGGTGTGAGAATACTTTAGAACATTTTAAATGTAAATACAGTATATCAAATGTATATTGTATGATATATACACAGCATGCATCAATACCCAGTTTGACAGTTTAGTGACTGTTCCTGTGAAGTAAGAGGCCACAGACCATCTGATTAACTGCCGTTTTTCAACATGATGTTTCTGGGAAACTAGTGCAGTTTTAGCCTCCATCTGGACCCACAAGTCTTTTATGAATTGCACTTGAGGTCCTCTGGATCTCACAGTTACAAAGTTAAAATAAAGTGCAGAACCAGCAGGTACTATGTGTCACAGTAAAATGTGTAAAGACACATAGCTGCATGAAAGCCACATTCAGTAACTTAAAAACTAACTGTAAGTAATAGATAATTTACAGTCAGTCTGTTATGTCTTATAAAATAAACCTCAACACAAAGCATGAAATCCAAAAGAGGAATTATTGATTTCAATTTATTGTATTCTGTCAGCAGAGAGCACAGCGTTGAACAAAAGTTGGACAGTTTGGACACTATACAAGCATGTTTGACCACAGAGTGTCTTGTTTTGTCAGAAACAACAATCCCAGCCTTTCAGGCTTGTTCTTTCATTTGATTTGGAGATATAAATACATTTATAATTGGTACACTTAGTCCTAAAAATTAGATAAGCTTCTATAAATAGGAAAGATATCTCCCCAAATGCCTGACTTCGCAGTATAAAAAGCGTGCATATAGGAAAAAGACAGGAATCAAAAAGGCAGAAAACAAATGAGCAGAAAAGCATCTTTGAATGACAATTAAGCCAGAGCCACAGGGACTAATGTACTATAAACTGTCAAAAACCGTGTGTCTCATTTGTTGTACAGGATTGGGTGGTAAATGATGGTTCATTTATTTGGAGGATGTGCTAGTGAAGAGATGATGAGGGGGATTGTTGGTTCTCTTATTCTGTTATTGTTTTATGACTCTGGTTCTGAATCCTCTTACTTTGAGAATGTGGCCTGAAGACAGCCTTTATGAAATATTCAGGTCTGAACATTGATCCGGAGACATAAACACACTGCTAACAATGCTATGAATCCCAGACTCCAGGCACTGAACTTCTGTAGCTCACAACAGGATTTTTGGATCTGTCGTCCTCTAATCCCAAAGCTGGACCTGAAGGGGACATTTCTATTAGTGGGAGAGTACAGTGTCAAACTCATTCTTAATGCGCCACAGAAATCCCAAAGTTAAGCAGACAATGAGCAAGCTCTCACAGAATCTGCAGAGCCACTCTCTGGATATTTTTTTTTTTTTTTTTTTTATGATTTGATGTATTAATACACTAGTGGTCAAAATTTTGAAAAAAAAAAAATGTTTTGTTAAGCATAGCAGAATTTGTTTGGTCAAAACTACAGCAAAAGCTGTCATTTTGAGCAACAACTTATAAAATAACTATTACAGAAGGTATAAATGCTCACTGATGCTTTAGAAGGAAACACAAAGCATTAAGAGCTGGGGGGTGAAAACTTATAGATTTTAAAGAATAGGGCAAATTTAACATATTTTGTCTTCTGGGAAACATCAGTAACGTCAGTATCTTCTGTAGCTGCTTAAGGGCATGTACTAAATGAAAAAAATATGATATTTAGGCAAAATAAGAAACATTTACACATCGTCATTCTGTTCAAAAGTTTACACCCCTGGCTCTTAATGCATCTTTTTCTTCTGGAGCATCAGTGATCATTTTGAACCTTTTGTAATAGTTGCATATAAGTCCCTCAGTTGTCCTCAGTGTGAAAAGATGATCTGAAAATCATACAGTCATTGTTGGAAAGGGTTCAAATACACAAAAATGCTGAAAATTAAGTATCACTTAACAAAAAATCAGCTGTGGATCATTCAGGTAATAACACAGTATTGAGAATCAAGCGTATGTGAACTTTTGAATGGGGTCATAAATTCAACTAGTATGTTCTTTTGTGGACTATATAATATCTTATTTGGGTCAGTACTAAAAAAGAAATTACATGCATTTTGTATAATCCCTCTTATTTTTAAAAACAACATTTTGCAGATTCTGCAAGGTGTATGTAACCTTTTGACCTCAACTGTATATTAATCATTTATTTTGTTAGATTTAATTATGTAATTTAGTACATATTGCATAGATTGCTTTTACTTTTTGTGGCTGTTCAGGGTCATTGGAGTTTAGTGGCCTAAGTCAAAAGCAATTTGTATGATATTACTCTTGTTTGGTGTAGCCTCATATTTTATGCGACATGGCCAAAGCGTACATGCAATTAGTTGTTATCGCTGAGAAAAATATTATTCTTTGCTAAAAGGCCTCAGCCGTACACAAAACTATAGCATGTTGCTGAGATAGATTTTTGGTCATCATTTATGGCTGTGCATTGAAGTGTGAAATTAAAAAAAGTGGAAAGAGGTTGTGCGAGAGACAGTGGTTGGGGGAAAAAACATTACCCTGATTTTCTAAACTAAACGCTACATTTGCATGAAATTATATTTCTCTTGTCAGACTCTGAAAGTGCCATTTCCACGTTTTCTCCGGCTTCATCCTGCAGCCCAGAGCAAAACCCATTTAGAGAGTAGAAGGTTGTTTTGATAATAAAAGCATCTGACTGCTTACTGACGAAATGGCGAAGCAATGTGAGGTGAAGCTACGCATCTACTTGTGCTTTCGCACCTTAGGACAGATCACACACACACGCACACAAACACCTTGCTGTGTTGATACTCAGGATGAACACGCTCTAGGCCAAAAGAGCCAAACAATTCTCAACATTTTCCTGGCTTTTATACCTTGCTGTAAATGCATTTATTTCTTCCAATTTTTTTTGACTGAATGGACTTTTTAATAATTATTGAAATGTCATCCAAAAACTGAAACAAATATACTTTTGATAAAAACAAAAACAGGTTTAGCAAATTATTACTCCAAAGTAGCTGCATTATTCCCATTTAAATGATTCACAATGATAATCAAGTGAGTCATTAGTGACTTTTCGCTTTAAAAACATTGTCTTTCTATTGTAAATTAGAAAGTCACTCTGCACCGCTCCCAAACACAGGTTTGGAATGTTAATAGACAGGCTGAGTGATATAAACTGCTTGACCAATCAAATTACTGGACCGGAAAAAGTCTAATGCTCTTGTTTTTTGGCCTAAACTCTTGTTTTTGTGCTATTAATTAACTTTAAAAGCTTGTCCTCAAACTTTCTTCGAGGACTTGATCACGTACATTGGGTGCGCTTTGTCCAATTTTCTTTCAAAGTCACCTGAAGATGCCAGTTCCTCTGTCCACATTAGCCTTGCTTCAGTTCACCATTTTCATTTCATTTCCCACAATTCCTTAATGAACTCTTGCAGCCTCTCTGTATCTACCACCAGCGAGAGGTAAATCATCTGCTCTTCCCTTCCAGCATGTTGTCACTTTTATTACATCTCTGCAAATATTTTGGCTTTTAGCTTGGATGCAACTTTGCTGGGGAGTCTTTATTAACCGGATTGAACTGTGAACTGAAGCATTAAATAAATGTTGCACTTGAGGCAGAGATTTTTCAAGATCTCATCCTGACGACTGGTGGTTTTTTTTGTTTTTTTTTTCCTGTACTCGCTGATGCAGAGGGAGTGTAGCAATAAAAATGAATCTGTATAGCAAATGGGAGCTTTAATTACAGCTGAAACAAGAGACCTGCGGAGAAGAATAATAAAGAAAGCTAAAAGGAAAACAACAAACAGGAGAAGGAAAGGCTGATTAACAGCAAATTAATCACGTTGATGCCAATCTTTCATTTTGCCAGAAGGACCTTCTGTCCGAAGAAGTTTTTATGGTTAACTTTTCCCATTTTATGTGTGGTGCACGTAAATAAACACAAAATACTTGTAGTAATGATTCTTTTTATATATATATATAAATAAGCAGCCTCGGTATGTGTATTACCTATTTTGAAGGCAGCGAGTTTCTTTTGTTGCGTCTCATTGTTGATTCTCCATTGGTATCAGCTCAAGCTGTCAGTCAGATCCAGTCCAGAAGACTCCAGACTGTCTGCTACTGTGACCTCTCGCAGCTGGTCAAATTCCAACAAAAACTTTTTGTGTGTGTGTGTGTGTGTGTGTGTGTGTGTGTGTGTGTGTGTGTGTGTGTGTTGACATTCATCCGTTTCCGTGGTGTGGTCTGTTTCTATTCAGAAACCAGAAGCATGGTCCGGACAATAGGTGGTCAATAGTTGTTATTTTGAGGTATTGTGATGATTTGTAAAACATTTAAAGAATTAGTTGACTTCAAGTATAAAAACTTCCTGATAATTTACTCACCCCCATGTCATCCAAGATGTTCATGTGTTTTTTTCTTCAGTCGAAATGAAATTAAGGTTTTTGAGGAAAACATTCCTGGATTTTTCTACATATAGAGGACTTCAATGGGAACCAGCGGGTTTAAAGTCCAAATTGGCATTACAATGCAGCTTTAAAGGGCTCTTCACGATCCCAGCCAAGGAATAAGGGTCTTATCTAGTGAAACGAGCGGACATTTTCCAAAAAAAAAAAAATTATAATAAAAATACACATTTACATACTTTTTATCCAAAAATGCTCATCTTGCACTAGCTTGACTTCACACATTAAGTAATCAATTTGGAAAAGTCACATGCAGTTAGTTCTTTGTCTGTGTACTTTGGTACTTCCGCCTACGTGCGTGATTATGTAATGCCTGGGGTCGAGCTAGTGCAAGATGATCATTTGTGGTTATCGATCATTTCACGAGACAAGACCCTTATTCCTCGGCTGGGATCGTGTAGAGCCCTTTGAATCTGCAATGAAACTGCAAACTGAAAATTTGGACCTTCAACATGTTGGCTCCAATTTAAATCCAAAGTATTGTTAATAATCCTTTCTTTTAGACTGAAGAAAGAAAGACTCATACATATTTGATGTACACAGGGATAAGTAAATTAACAGGACATTTTTATTCTGGAAGTGAACTAATCCTTTAATGCTAGGCTTGTAGTAGAGATACTACTGGATGCCAATAGTACGGAAGTATTTAAAACATACAGTATATTGTTTCAGTAATAATTAAGCTCAATCAACAGCACATGTGTCTAATGTTGTTTGCAACAAATATTAATTTTTGCAAAGTTTTGCATTTCTCCTTTTAAAGTTTTATTTTTAAGAAAATGAGGGATGAGTTGAAATGCTGTCGTTTTTCTGTCAGTTTCAGCTTAGCTTGTATTGAACCCACATTATTTCTTTAAGTCATTCTTTAGCCTACCCTTTTTTTCTTGTCAGGTGTTTCAAACTGTAATGGCTCACACAAGTCTATTTCACTCCAAAAATTGAGGGATTGGGGTGGCAAAAATTGACTGTAATATAATGGGATTTATGATTCTTGCAAAAAAAAAATCCGAACGCAAAGCTATTTTATTAATGGAGAAAAACGCTTTGTGCCCGCATACTGTAAAGCTGTAGTTACCACCAGGGGCATTTTACCATGCTAACCAGCTTAAAGGAGAAGTTCACTTCCAGAACAAAAATGTATACATAATTTACTCACCCCCTTGTCATGCAAGATGTTCATGTCTGTCTTTCTTCAGCCGTAAAGAAATCTTTTTTTTTGAGGAAAACATTTCAGGATTTCTCTCCATATAGTGGACTTCCAAAATGCAGTTTAAATGCAGCTTCAAAGGGCTCTAAATGATCCCATCCGAGGAAGAAGGGTCTTATCTAGCGAAACGATTGGTTATTTATTTATTTATTTATTTTTTATTTTTTTTTTGACAATTTATATACTTTTTAACCTCCAATGCTCGCCTTGTCTAGCTCTGTGTGTACTCTGTGTATTCCAGTTCAATACATTCAGGATACACTCTTAAAAATACAGGTGCTTCACGATGCCATAGGAGAACCTTTTTTGTCTAAATGTTTGCATTAAAAAAAACTTAAACATCTGTTTCACAAAAGGTTCTTTGTGGCGAAAAAATGTTCTCCTGATTATAAAAAGGTAAGAAAGAGATGGTTCTTTAAAGAACCTTTGACTGAATGGCCCTATGAAGCTATGCTTAAATTGCATTTTGGAAGTTCAAACTCGCAAACATCATAGAAGTCCACTATATGGAGAGAAATCCTGAAATGTTTTCATAAAAAAACAATTTCATTATGATTTAGAAAGAAAGACAAGGGGGTGAGTAAATTATCTGTATATTTTTGTTCTGGAAGTGAGCTTCTCCTTTAAACTCATATAAGCTATAAGTGATAATTGCAATATTCCAAACTGTTTATTAACTGTAATTAGCTTGCTTTTATGGTCAATCATTATAAGGCAGTGAAGTAATCATGCTTGTAGCAGTAGAATGCGGGGAATGACTGATTTGTTGCTGTCTAACCCAGATGCCTCCGCTGGTCTGAGCGTCTAATGGCTTGTCCTATATGATGAATTCAGCACTCTCGTGTCCTGTCTTCCTCCGTGCAGAGCAGCTCTTTCCTGAGCTTGTTAGGCACCACACGGTTGTGCTGAAGGGTTGCCGTTGGCTGCTGGAGTTTTCGGTATCCCCCTGTCCATAAGCTGAGAATTCTTTTGACAGGCTTGAAAACTCTTTCACTAACTTGTGCTGGCAGGCTTATTTTACACACTCTGAAAGGCTGTTTGCCCTGCCACAACCAACTGGACTGAAAACGGTAGAAAAAGGTTGGATGAGCGTGTTTACAAGTGGTTTGAATATCCTGATTATGTGTTGATTATGTAAGCATCAGTATGTGTTGGAGGGTGTAAATACACATTCTTCAGAATTCAACGCAGAGTTCTTGCATTTTGCATGAAGGGAAGAATAAGGACTAAGGTCACACAGAACATGTTTTTAAATTCATGTCCCAGTCACATTTTTTGGTTAAATAAACATCACTTACACTATTAGAAATATAAAAAAAAAAAAATCTGTTTTATATTTTTACATTAACAATGTAATCAATATTCTATTTTAAGTTTAGGGTCAAACGTTTACATCCCCCTTTCAGAATCTGCTAAATGTTAATTATTTGACCAAAATGAGAGGAATCATATAAAATGCATGTTATTCTTTATTTAGTACTGACCTGAATTAAATATTTCGTATAAGATGTTTACATATAGTCCACAAGAGAAAATAATACCTGAATTTATAAAAATGTCCCTGTTCAAAAGTTTACATCCCCTTGATTCTTAATACTGTGTTCTTACTTGAATGATCCAAAGCTGTTTTTTTTTTTTTTTTTTTTTTTTTGGTTTTGTGATAGTTGTTCATGAGTCCCTTGTTTGTCCTAAACAGTTAAACAGCCCGCTGTTCTTCCAAAAAATGCTTCAGAAATTCACAATTTTTTTAGTTTTCCAGCATTTGTGTGTATTTGAACCTTTTCCAATGATGACTGTATGATTTTGAGATCCATTTTTTCACACTGAGAACAACTAAGGGACTCATATGCAACTATTACAGAAGGTTTAAATGCTCACTGATGCTCCAGAAGGAAAACCATGCACTGGGACATTTTAATAAATTCAGCTATTTTCTTTTTTTACATGAAATATCTTATTCAGGTCAGTACTAAATAAACAGTAACATGCATTTTGTATGATCCCTCTTATTTTTTGGTAAAACAATTAACATTTTGCAGCTTCTAAATGGGGGATGTAAACTTTTGACCTCAACTGTGTTAATCACTTGATTCAGATTTTAATGATTCATTCGAAACCTAGACTGATCCATTTCCTACCTGATCGAATGACGAAAATGTACTTGAACTTTTTCGCAAGATGCAAAATACCTACCAATAAGTACATCAAAGCAGTTTCCAACAGAAAAGAAAGCTAAAGGCGGTAAAACAGCGAGCACTTGTAATCTTTTTCATACACAGTTATGATTACAGCTCCATATGTTTTGCTTTCCGGATGTAACAACCTTGCTTGGTGGCTCAGCCAGCACAGAATTTGACTTAGGATACATAATAATTTGGTACGAATTCCCTGAAAAACATGAGTTGCGATGAAATAGCTAAAAGATGAAAGATCGAAAACTAAGTTAAAACGGCATGCTTCAATTGCGTTTTTACATCACATTCGCTTTTGTTTATACTATCGGGCAGGTTTAGGTGTAGTGCAGATTGTACGTTATTTTAAAACGTCACAGAGGATTAGAGTTATAGTTTCAAGTCTGCGGTGAGGCATACAAAACCAGCGTCACATAAAATGTACCATATGTACGGTAATCTGTTCTGGGGGGAAAAAGCACTGTTTTAGCTCCACTCGGTGGACATTTCACATAAAATATGTCACGAAATAAACATGGCAGTACGTATATTGCATCTTGCGAAAAAGTACCACAGGTATGTTTTCATCATGAGATCAGGTTGTCTGTGGGTGCTTTTCATTTCTTATTTTTGCATCCTCGTTTCCTTTCCTTGCTTCCTTTCCTCGTGTCTTAGCTCCACCCCCTTAGGATACGAGGGAAGGATTTAAGGAAAGGAAATGAGGATGGAGGAATCAAAGGAGGAACATTCGAATATTCTTAACCACTCAAGCGTCACTTCAAAGCGTCATCAGCTGCGCTAAAAGGATCTGCCCATATGTTATTAAAGTTCGTTATTTAAGGCATTCATAATAATTATTAACAAAGCAAGATGCCCTGTTTAAATATATGACATTATTTACACTGCAAAGGTAAAATATAAATGTAAATTATTATGACATATCTGAAGGTGGAGGAGTGCGTCACGTTTAGTCGATAAAACACCTGTGTATCCTCGCTCAAGACTCCTCAGGAAGCCTCCTCACTCCTCGATCCTCACCTCCTCACGGTGCAATTAGAGAATTGAGATGTCCTACAAAATGGCTGAGCTCGATCGGTTTCCGGGTTATAGGATGGAGGATGGAGGAGCGAGGAAACAAGGAGGGATATTGAGAAGCACCCGGTTTCTTTAAAATTCACCTGTGTGTTTGACAGAAAAAAGTCAAACAGGCTTTAAACTACATGGGGGTGAGTAAATGATTAGTGAATTTACATTTCTAAGTGAACTATTTCTGAAATAATGAAGTGTAATCAATTTGAACGATTGTCAGAGCAAATATTTACACCCTCATAAAGACTGATTCCATTCCCTTCATAGTGTGCGGCCAGTTCTCTGGCTGCCGGCCAGCCAGTATCCAAGTGGCTCTCAAAGCAGCCCGCTGATGAGCTTGCGCTCCAGACAATTTGATCTGAATGAAAACCACTCCACCCCAAAAAGAGAGCTCATTTCACGGGAGAGATATCTGCCGTTCGCACAGCACCGTTTGGAATGCAATCTACACGACATACTGTACAGGACACCTTGTACTCTTAATTTGGAAATGTCCTAGAGCAAACTGTTTTGCACTTACACGCTGATTATAAGATCCAAGTCTACACATTAAATCCACCATCAACATTATACATCCATACACCCCGCTCGTTTAAAACATCACGTCTTAAAACCAGACTAAAACTCATTGGAAGGAGTGACAGGCCTCAGGGGGATCAAAGTCATGGTGATGCCAACACTGAGCCACTGCAGGGCCAGCGCATCGCCAACACTTGAGTGAGTAGTCACGTAATGCTTGATGACAGTGTAGGGGTAATGAAAGGTTGCTCCCACACTGACTAAAAATTCAATCTGCCTGCAGAAACCGCAAAGTTCCTCAAAAGCCTGATAGATGCTCCCAGCTACATACTGCGCATTCAAACCTGAGTGACTGGATTTTGAGTCCTAGCAAATGTTCTTTTTAATGTGGTTTTATGATGAGAAACTAAGGGAGGAAAAAGGATACTGCATTTGAGCGAATGCTTCAGTTGTTAGCACAATTTAAGCAATGGTACAAAACTGATGATGCATGAAATGTTTAAAAAAAAATACCTTGACCTTTTCAGGGGCTATTTAGCAAACAAAACACACACACGCACAAAAAGCAAGGACTCGACTGCCTATGTAAGGGCTCTTTAGCTGGCTGCCCACGGCCAAACACGCCCCGTCAATCATTTTTTATACAGCCTTCTGATTGATTTTGATAATCGCTGCACTGGCTGATACACCAGGGTGCACTCGCACAAATCTCGTGGTACATATTCAGAGTGTGTTTAAGCTTTTTTCTGCTCACAGTTCAGCTGAAGTGTTCCAGGCAAGAACCAGAAGCATTACATTCAATCTTGTTTTATCCAATTAAATTTATTTATGCAAATGCAGACAAATGATGACACAGTGTCTTATCCAATATAGAGAAATTAATGATGAAAACTGAACCAAAGTTTCAGTTCAAGAAAGAAATGACAAAAAAAATGATCTTTTCCGCCTCTTCTTAGGGCATAGTTCACCCAAAAATTAAAAAAGTCTGTCTTTAATTACTCTCCCTCATGTTGTTTCAAAACTATGAGACCTTTGTTCATCTTCAGAACACAAATTAAGATATTTTTTATGAAATCCAAGAGCTTTCTGACCCTGCATAGAGAGCAGCGCACATTCAAGGCCCAGAAAGTTAGTAAGGACATTGAAAAAATAGTCCATGTAACATCGGTGGTTCAACCTTAATTTTCTGGAGCTATGAGAATAGCTTTTGTGGAGAAAGAAGACAAAAATAACGACTTTATTTAACAATTTCTTCTCTTCTGTTTCAGTCTTCGACGCGGGTTCACAAGAGAACCGTGACACATGGTCAAATGGACTACTTTAACGTCCTTACTACTTTTCTGGGTCTTAAACGTGGTTGTATTGCTCTCTATGCTGGGTCAGAAATCATTCAGATTTAATCAAAAATATCTTAATTTGTGTTCCAAAGATGAACGAAGGCCTTACGGGTTTTGAACGACATGAGGGTGAGTAATTCACACCCTGGGGTTAACGGTTGCGCCAGCAAGACCAGTTCACTTTTTTTAAGATCAGTGTGAAAGACACTAAAAATACTCAGTCGATTTTTCAGTCAATATCGACTTAAATTTCAGGCTGTGCCTTAAAGACTGAAAAAAGAACACACAGTTATTAATATGAACCAATTTTATGATGCTTTTGAGGTTCAATAAGGACACAGAAAGTCTCCAGTCATTGTGCATTCATAGAAAACAGCCAGTTCCATTCATTTTTTTTTTTTTTTTGAAGAGTCCTTTTGTCTTCTACAGAAGAAAGCTTTGAAACGGCATGCTGTTAAATCATGACAGAATTTTCATTTTTGGGTCAACGATCTCTTTAATCTCAGTTAAGGTTTATACATTTTGCCATGTCCCATATAAAATCCACCTGTAAGGTGTCAAAATATGCATAACTAGAGCTCAGAATTAAAATTCTACTGTTTCAGACTCCCAGCGGTACATGTGGAGAAGCAAAGGAGCTTATTCAAGAACTCCAGATAAAATGCTCTGAACTGTGGAATGTTCAAATCAGGATGGATCATTAAAGTGCCAAACTCCTCAAGACAATCTACTACTTGAGTCTTCCTGTGCATATTGGTTCAAGATTGTCCCAACAATCACTTTAATTTTTGTGGAGTTTCATCTGAGCCCACTTTGAAGTTGTCTTATTGAAAAAACTGTTTATCCAGCTCAAATAATATGGATGCCTTTTTATCATGCTCTTCCCAGTATGAAATAACAAACTCTCATAATCAGTTTACCAGACAATCACGTTTACCTACGAGTCTGGCAACTGTTCCCAATACAGACATTATGTATTTCATCACCATGGTTGACACGTTCAAGGCCCAGAATAGTAGTAAGGACATAATTAAAATTGTCAGTGGTTTATAAAGCAACAAGAATACTTTTTGTGTGCAAAGAACTAAAACAATGACTTAATTCAACAATTTCTTCTCTTCTGTGTCAGTCTTTGACAGCTCCTGCATCAGCAGTACCACATGCATGAATGTTGAAGACTGACTAAATAAATAAATAAATTTGTTTTCTTTGCATACAAAAAAAAATATTGTAGCTTCATAACATCAAGGTTTCTCACATTTTAACAATGTCCTAACTACCTTTCTGGGCCTTGAATATGTCCGTTGCGTTGCTGTCTATGCAGAGTCAGAAAGTTCTCAGATTTCATCAAAAATATCTTAATTTGTGTTTCAAAGATGAACTTGAGGGTGCAACATGAGGGTGAGTAACTAATGACAGAAGAGTGAACTATCCCTTTAAGTGTGAAATGACAGTTTGAGTTTTTTTTTTTTTAATTGCCTTTTGTTCACCAAGATTTAATTTATTTAAACAATTTTCAAGGCTATCTTTTTAAGATCTTTGTTCTTCCAAAATGCTCCCAATTTAAAAGCCATAACCTTAAATTGTTTGTTTGTTGTAAAGCCTATTTTTTGTAACTTTTATTAAACGGCCATATTTTAATGTAAACAGACTCTTATTAAGTGTTTTTGTTTTGTTTATCAAGTTAACATGCTTAAGGCCTAATAATGAAAAAAGTTTAATCTCTGAAAAAGTTTTCTCCCCGTTGAGTTTTCATCATGATAATCTGACCTCTGAAGGAAAGTAGTTGAAGAGCCGTGGCGTAGTGATAGATTTGTTTTAATAACCACTTCTTTTTTATTTTTTTTAACAATATATTTTTTAATACCTTCATAAGGGAAGTACTTTCTTTGCTCTCTCATGAAAGTGTTCTTTTGTGTTTTGCAAATGCTCATTGGCATCATTAAAAATAGACTGAAAATTAATGGGTTCTTTGTGAATTTTGCTGAACTTCCTCCTTAAGCAGTAATGTATAATTAATATCCCACTTGCGCTCTAAACCCAAACCACTTTTTTTAACCTATTATACGATCTCTCTATCTTTTTCTCTCTCTCACTTCTCTCTTCCTCTTTTTCTGCTTTGTTGACTTTTCATTTATCTCCATCACTGACTCATTCTTTTGACCTTTAATAGTGAAGCCTTAAAACAGTGAGAGGGAAAAAAACAGGAACAAATGATTCGCAAAGGTTACTACATCAAAACTATTAGGCAACTGTACATCCCTAGAGCAGAAAATTTATCTTTTGCAGTTAAAATCACACATTTTCCATCAGTGGGTTGCTAATTTAGTCCACTACGGCAATTAAGCGTGAAATGTAAAAATCAAAAAGCAGGGCTTTCTCCAAAACCCCACAGTGTACAGTGTTAGTGTACAAGGGCTAAATCTCATACACTTTTACTCAGGAGGAAAGGAAATGGATTTCTCATCAAAGCTCAGACAAAGGCATCCATAGCAGCTTCATGTAATATCTGTTATGAAGGGCAGTTCAACACCCCATTTTAAAATCTGGTATTTCCAGCATTCAGTCAGGCATTATTGTCTTCGACATAAGTCTCCAAACCTCATTTATACACTATTATGTATAAATATATCCAGAATGTGTCCAAATCATCCCCATTTCTTTTTAGCCTTAGTGAGGTTTGTGTAACATTCTAGATCATATAGAAAACCAGGGTTGTAGTAAGATTTGTTTTCCTAATTGAATAATCTCACACATTCTCATTGTCCAATTATAGTGCTGAGCACTGAACTTATTCCTCTCTACTCACACTTAGCCACAGCTATTTTCCCTTCTAAGAAAAGGGAACACATAACGCTCAATTCATCAGATCAATTGGAAGGACCACCAAGAGTATTACGGTATTTTTCATTGCGCCTATCGAGCACAACTGCAATTTGCAATTGGAATTTATGTCATTGCCCTAATGTGCTATGCATGTTCCTCTGGCTTTTTGAGTAAGAGCTTTGCATTGTTTCACAGATTGAAAGCGGCATTAAAATAAGCCATTCGAGTGGAAAATGAAGGGGATAAAAAAGAAAAGGGCAAAAAAACAACCATGGTGATGAAATATGTAATGTTGTTTATTGGGAACAGTTGCTTGAGTCGTAGGGAAATGTTATTATGTCGCTGATTATGAGAATGTGTTCCTTCATACTGGGAAGAGCACGCTAAAAAGGAATCCATTTTAATCAAGCTAGATAAACAGCTTTTCAATAAGATAACTTCAAAGTGGGCTCAGATGAAACTCTGTAAATCAAAGTGATTGCTGGGACAATCTTAAACAACTATACACAGGAAGACTCATGTAGCAGATTGTCTTGAGAAGTTTGGCACTTTAATGATCCATCCTGATTTGAACATTCCACATGCGGAGTTCTTGATCAAGCTCCTTTACTTCTCCACATTTACCGCTGGGAGTCTGAAACGGTTGAATTTTAATTCTGAGCTCTAGTTATGCATATTTTAACATCTTACAGGTGATTTTATATAGGACATAGCAAAATGTATAAACTTTAACTGAGATTAAAGAGATAGTTGACCCAAAAAAGGAAAATTCTGTCATGATTTAACAGCATGCCGTTCCAAAGCTGTATAACGTTTTTTTTTTTTTCTTCTGTGGAAGACAAAGGGACTCTTCAAAAAATGAATGGTACTGGTTGTTTTCTATGAATTCACAATGACTGGAGACTTTCTGTGTCCTTATTGAACCTCAAAAGCATCACAAAATTGGTTCAAATTAATAACTGTGTGTTCTTTTCCCAGTCTTAAAGGATTAGCCTAAAATTTAAGTCGATATTGACTGAAAATCTTGACTTCTGCTCTAATTCTTCTTGGCATGTACAGTATATGAGAGAGGATGAGCAGAATTGCAATTTATGAACCAATACACTCTTTAAAAAAAAGGGTGCTTCACACCTCCATAGAAGAACCTTTTTTGTCTAAATGCTTCCATAAAGAACCTTCAATATCTGAAGAACCTTTCTGTTTCACAAAAGTTTCTTTGTGGCGAAAGAAGGTTCTTCAAATTATAAAAAGGTAAGAAAGAGATGGTTCTTTGAACCGTTGACTGAATGGTTCTTTGTGGAACCAAAAATGTTTCTACTGTTGCATCGCTGTGAAGAACCTTTATTTTTAGGAGTGTAGGTCCTTAGAGTCAGATATTTGCAGTGAATCAATTGATCCAATTCACAAAATCATTTTGATCAGTTTATTTATAAATAAAGCTATTCTGCTTTATACTCTGTCATTAATTACTCATCCTTGTCATTCCAAACCCATAAGACCTTTGCTCTTCTTTGGAACACAAATTAAGATATTTTTAATGAAATCCGAGTGCAGCAATGCGAATACCACATTCAAGGCCCAGAAAAGTAGTAAAGACATTGTTAATACAGTCCATTTAACCATGCGGCAGGGTACTCTTGTGAAGACGTCGAAGACTGACATGAAGGAGAAGAAACTGTTGAATCAAGTTGTTATTTTTGTTTTCTTTGTGCACAAAAAGTATTCTTGTAGGTTTGTATAATTAAGGTTGAACCATTGATGCAGGGTCAGAAAACTCTGATTACATCAAAAATATCTTAATTTGTGTTCCGAAGATGAACGTAGGTCATACGGGTTTAATAACAACATGAGGGTGAGTGATTAGTGACAGAATTGTAATTTTTGGGTAAACTATCCTTTTAATATTTGATTTGAGAGTTTCATTTTAGTGTCTTATGGTACATGAAGTGTCAAAGACTGGTTACAGCACATACAGTGTTCAATATTCAATAAACAAAACTATTATTATTAACTCTAGTAGCTTTTTTTGTTTTGTTTTGTTTTGTTTTGTTTTTTTTACAAACTAGTCACTCAAGTACACATGATGAGTATTCTGGGAAACACTTTTCTCAAGAACTCAGCGGAGGAAGATAAAGCAGAATGAAGTGCTGGCACTTCTTCATGCCTTCAACCACAAAAGTACGACTGCTGATTCATTCTCCTGATGGCACTACAGTCTGTTGTTCTCTGGAGGAAATTAGTGGCATTATTGAGAATCCAGTATACCATTAGACCGTTATTGAAGTGTCCCCGGGCATTTTGACTGAGTTTCTGTCTTTGAATCTCAAGGCTAAACCTAATGACTCACTATAGAGATCGTCTCCAGATTCTTTTTTATATATGATGAGTTGTGTGTGTGAAGCCAAGAAAGGTTTTTTGGTGGTTTTCTTTTATATTCTATTTCATTTTATATTCTCAGCACATCTTTAATTGCTTCCCAATTGCGGCACACCAACATTGATGTGTTCGTAGGCTAATGTATTCTGACCTCATACTTAGTGAAATTATTAATGAAAAATGCATATGACATTCCTAGTTCTCTTAAAGTAATTTATTAGTATTTCACAAGCTTTTTTGTAGAGAAAATATACAAATGCCTCTTTCCTCTAGTCATAAGTCTGGTATTTTTTTTTAGCTTGTTTTGCTTATTTCACTAATTGAACAGATGCTAAATTCAAAACAAGTGTAATCATCTAATTGTAGTGAATTGTTCACATTGGCATGGTTTAAAACAACCTCCAAAGCCAGGACATTCATTTAACCGACAGTTCGCTTTTTAAAGTGTAGGAGTTGGAATTTTTTGCATGAGTCAAAAATAATGTCTTTTGAATACAAATGCATGTAGGCGGCTGTAATGATCATATTCAGTCATGTATGCTCCTACACAAAGCACTAAATATGATGTTTGATGGTTCATTGGATGGTGACGTCAGTCTGACTGTAAAAAAAGTAGACATCTGTAACCCCAGTGCACCATGGGTACAATGGATCTGCTCTTCAGAGCATTGCCTGAAAGCCCAGAGCAGAAGTCAAGTCTGAATAAATGAACAGTGTGATGAGGATATCTGCCCACGCAATGACACCAACACTTGTCTTCACAACTACTGATTCTCTCGCTTGGTTTATTACACCCCTTAATTCATTTCTCAGATTTTCTGTATTCAAGCCTCTTTGTTCACTCTATCAACTATGTATTTATGTGTGATTTAAACTACCTGATCTCTTGACAAAAACGTACTTGTGGGAACTTTTAAGAAAGACGCAAATTACATACCAATATTTTCATATCACTGTGGTTTCCAACAGAAATGAACGCTAGAGGTAGTAAACCTGCAAGCACTTGTAATCATTTTTATACACACTTATGATTACAGCTCCATGTGTTTTGATTTCTGGATGTAACAAGCTTGCTCGGTAGCTCAGCCAGCACAGAATTAGACTTAGGATGTGGAATCTCATGAAAAACATGACTCGCGAAGAAAGAGCTGAAAGATGAGAGATCCAAAAACAAGCTAAAACGGCATGCTTGCAATTGCGTTTTTACGTCACATTCGCTTTTGTTCATACTATCAGGTAGGTTTAGGTATAGTGCAGATGGTACTTTATTTTAAAACGTCTTAGTGCGTCAGAGTTATAGCGCTTAGCGGACATTTCAAGCACTGCAATGACACATTAAAAAACAATGTCACATAAAACATAGCATATGTACAGTGCCTTGCAAAAGTATTCATACCCCTTCATTTTTTTCGCATTTTGCTTTGTAGCAGCATTTTGTTAAACTGGTTTAAATTACTTTTTTTTCCACATCGATCGACATCTCATACACCATAATGACAAAGCACAAAACAGGTTTGTAACAACTTTGCAATTTTATTAGAAATAAAAAACAGAAAAGATCCCATTGCATAAGTATTCATACCCTTTTCTGGGACACTTGAAATTTAGCTTAGGAGCATTCATATTGCTTCTAGATGTTACTACACTTTGAGTGGATTAAACTGTGGCAAATTCATTTGAATGAGTATGATTTAGAAAGGCACACACCTCTCAGAAAAGGTCTAACAGCTGAAAATGCATATCAGAGCAAAAACCAAGTCCTGAGGTCAAGATAACTGCCTGTAGAGCTCAGTGACAGACTTGTGTTAAGGCAGTGATCTAGGGAAGAGTTCAGAAAAAAATCTGCTGCATTGAAGGTTCACAGAAGAATGTAGCCTCCATTATCCATAATGGAAGACGATTGGAACAACTAGGACTCTAGAAAATGTCTGCCAGCCCCCATCCAAGCTGACAGAGCTTGAGAGGTGAAAAGGTGAGGCAAAGAATGGCAGATAATTGCCAAATGCAGATGTGCAAAACTTGTCACATCATACCCAAAAAGACTTGAGGCTGTAAAGGTGCTTTAACTATGTACTAAGGGTAAGAAGGGTATGAATACTTATGCAATGTATTTATTTCAGTGTTTTATTTTTAATAAATTTGTAAAATTTGCAAATCTGCTGATTTTTAGCACTTTTAGCTCCACTCAGTGGACATTTCACATCGAAAATGTCACAAAATGTACATGATGATAAGTGTTCCACATCTTGCGAAAAAGTTCCCACAGATATGTTTTGTCATGAGATCAGGTTGGATTTAAATAAGCCATTGTTTTATTGTAAGCAGGCACTAAATGCTAAAATGCTAAATGCTAAACAAGCAATAGTTAACCCAAAATGTTCTAAAATGTGATCCCCATTAGGGCATCCAAGATGTAGATTGGAACCGATTTGGAGAAATTTAGCATTACATCACTTGCTCACCAATGGGTCCTTTGCAGAGAATGGGTGCCGTCAGAATGAGAGTCCAAACAGCTCATAAAAACTACACAACAATCCACACAACTCCAGTTCCTCAAGTAACAATTAGTGAAATAATAAGTTTACTATTTAAAAAAAAAAAAAAAAGAAAAAAAAACACACAAATGTGACCCTGGACCACAAAACTGGTTACAAAGGTCAGTTTTTTTGAAACTGAGATTTATACGTCATCTGAAAGCTGAATAAATAAGCTAACTAGGATAGGACAATATTTGGCCGAGATACTACTATTTGAAAATCTGTAATCTGAGGGTGCAAAAAAAGTTAATATTGAGAACATTACCTTTAAAGTTGTCTAAATGAAGCATTTAGCAATGCATATTAGTAATCAAAAAAGTTTTGATATATTTACTGTAGGAAATACAAAATGTCCTAATAGAACATAATCTTTACTTAATATCCTAATGGCTATTGCTACAATTATACCTGTGCATAATATATAAGTCCATAATGCATAATTACATTTCCTCCAGTAAAAAGGTCAATTACTTGTTCCAACATATTTGTTAATTTGCTTGTAAATAGTTCTCGGTCTATGCATATATTTCTCTAGTTTATAAGACTCTTTTTATTTATTTTTTTCACTGGAGAAAATAGCATTATGGATAAAGGATGGATACAGGTTTGAAATTAAAAACATCTTACTGATAGATACGTTTATTCACTTCTTTTCACTTCACAATACGTTAACCGATGGACTAGAGTCATGTAGATTACTTGTGGATTGTGATGTTTTTATCAGCTGTTTGAACTCTCATTCTGACGGCACCCATTCACAGCAGAGGATCCATTGGTGAGCAAGTGCTACACTACTCCAAATCTGTTCTGGTGAACCCTGTTTTCCTCTTGTTATTGTCAGCTCTATCACTGCCTAATTAAAAAAAACCTTCTAGACAAAAAAGGTACCAAATAAGTAAAAATACTTAGGGGTGTTTTCGAAAATGTACTATGACTATTTTTGAGTTGCAAATGCCCAATGACAGATACAGTACTCCAGTAGAAGAATACAATTGTGCCTCTCTGTGTTAGTGCTGAACGTGCTTCTAAATGGTGGTTTCATTCATATGAAAATATGCAGCTGTATGGCTGTGTTTAAATGTTAGCAGATGCGTTAACCCGAAGGCGACAGGTGACATGACAGTGATAAATGCACTGGCCTATTTGCTCATATCTTCTTCTTAATGGCTCGCTCCTTTCCGCAATCCCCCCCATATCATTCTTTTTTCTGTCTCTACATGAAATGCTGCAAGTGACAACAGCCGCTGATGGCAGTGTTTAGTTCCTCAATACTTTATTGCTGCGTTCAAGTGGACTATTGACATTTTTTTATTTAGTGTCACACGAACATTAAAAGCATTCAATATTTTGTCTTCAGTAGTGATTTCTACTCAAATCCATCTTATTGAATGTTTCTGTCAGATATATATTCATCAAAACAAACGTGTCTTCAAGCTTCATTCAAAATAATGAAATTCACTGACATATTTCAGTGATGGTATCTAGGTGCTCCCTAGATAGGATTTAAAAAAATAAAAAAGAATCTTCTGAACTATAAGATAGTGCACATTGTTCTTAAAGAATGTGTTCACCTCACCTTGAAATGAGTTTTTGCGACTATGAGTTAATCTAAGACATTATCGCTTTTATAACACTGCTTTATACCTTCTATTCAAATATGTAACCAAGGTAGAATGATTGAATACATTATGCTTCTAAAGTTTTGATTTCTGAGGCTGCACTGGTTGATTTTTTCAATTAAAAGAATGTTTCACCCTCAGGACATTATAAAAATCTGTGATTTTTCCTTCCCATCTAACACAAAAGGATGTACTTACTTTAACTTCAGTTTGTCCTTCAAACAAACCTGTTGCATTATGTTAGAATAGTTGCAGTGCTTCACATGGTTTCTTTTATAGTATTATTGTATAATACTCCGTTACATCATTTAATTTGAATGGAAAAGAGCAGCATTAACATTCTGCAAAATTACTCTTTTTGTGTTTCACAGAATTCAGTGAAGTTTGAAATGATTCAAGGATGATGATTATAAAAACAATTAGTTCACCCAATTGTTTTAATTTATTTAAAGCAGTTCTTCAGCAGATTTTATCTGTCTAGCTAGAGTTTTAGAAGTTTTAGAAAGCTTTCAATGGCTTTTTCCAACAGGTTTTCATTGAAGCTGTATCACTGTTCTTGCACATTCCTATAGCACGAATGAAGGTCTTGTTAGTGCTAGATCTTAGAGAGTGATCGTTATGACTTGATGTGTTAAGCTCCTGTCACTTACTCTTAAGTTTTCTTTTGATTTTACTCCAGATTATGCCTTCATCTTTCTATGCATCTGCTTTGACCTTATGGATTTTTTTCCTTGTCTTTTGGCTTTCCTCTCTGACCTTTTCCCTTCTAAGAATCGTGATTTTATTTATTTATTTGCTTTTCTATACAAAGTCTGTGCCGGTGTGTGTTTGCGGTTTGATAAGTACAATAAAGCATTGCTTATCATATAGCCATAATATAGTAGTGATAAAGTGATACAGCTGTGTGAAAGCAGAGCTTGAAAGGTCTATTGTCTGCTTGTTTGTCATCTTGTTTTTTCTGTCTTTTTCAGAGTTATATCCACGGCAGCAGTCAAGCACAGTTTGTGGCTGAATCTCACATTATTCTTCTGTTGAATATCCTTTCACATAAAACTTCTCTTTGCACAATGGATCTGTCACTTTGTTCTGTTAATGAAGTGAACCGTAATAAACCACTAACTTCATACAGATCTGTTCATCATTCTGTAAACGCTTTAAAAGGTAGGTTGTGCCACTGTAAGTGTTTGAACATTTCCACAGCCTTTTCCAGGTTTATTTTTATGTTTAATTTCTCAGTAAAAATCACAGAAAAAGATTTTAATTTTAATCTTGTTAACATGGTTGCATAAAAATGTAGTCGACAGGTGTTAATGAAAAAATGAAAACAAAAATTAAATATCATCAGTATTATTTAAACACAAACAAAAACAAAACAGTATTATTAATTATACACTAGATTTTTCATGTTTATCTTTAAAGCCTGCTCACCAAGCCTGCATTTATTTAATTCAAAAACAGTAAAATTGTGAAATATTTATACTATTTAAAATAACTGTTTTTTTTTTATTATCTGAATATATTTTAAAATGTAATTTATTCAAAACTACATTTTTAGCATCATTACTCTAATTCTAGTATTCTGATATGCTGCTCAAAAAATGTTTTTATTATTATTATTATTAATAGTAGATTTTTTTTTAGGTTTCTTTGAGTTCAGAGGAACAGCATTTATCTAAAAAAGCAATATTTTGCAACACTATAAATGTCTTTATCGTGGCTTTTGATTAATTTAAAGCATCCTTTCTAA
This sequence comes from Garra rufa, assembly GCF_049309525.1. Classification (NCBI taxonomy): domain Eukaryota; kingdom Metazoa; phylum Chordata; class Actinopteri; order Cypriniformes; family Cyprinidae; genus Garra; species Garra rufa. Next base: position 41,052,524 of record NC_133366.1, on the reverse strand, counting down.
ATAAAAGTATTAATTTCTATAATTGATATAAATTATACTGATTGTACTGGCTTCTGAATGGTATAGTGTATAATGTTACAAAAGCTTTTTATTTCAGATAAATGCTGATCTTTGGATCTGTCTCTTTATCAAAGGATTCTGAAAAAAATGTACTCACCTGTTTTAAATATTGATAATAATAATAATAATAATTCATCAAATCAGCATATAAGAATGATTTCTGGGGGATCGTGTGGAGTATTAATGCTGAAAAAAAATAGCTTTGATCGCAGGAATAAATTACATTTTAAAATATATTAAATAGAAAGCAGTTCTTTTAAATACTAAAAATATTTTGCAATATTACTACTTTTGCTGTATTTTGGATTAAATAAATGCAGCCTTTGTAAGCTGAAAAAAATATTTAAAGAACATTAAAAATCTTTCTGTTCAAAAACTTTTGACTAGTTGTGTATACACTACTGTTCAAAAATTTGGGGACAGCAAGATATTTATTTATTTATTTATTTATTTATTGAAAGACAATTGCATTAAATTAATCAAAAACAGCAGTGAAGACATTTATAATGTTACAAAAGATTTTAATTTCAAATTCAATTTTTGTGAACATTCTGTTCATCAAAAATCATGAAAAGGCATCAGTGTTTTCACAAAAAATGGTAGTAAATAATAATAAAAACATTGGAATATATTAAATATATTACATTTTAAATATATTAAATTAGAAAACAGTTATTTTAAATTGTAATAATGTATTATAATGTTACTGTTTATTTATTTTTGTAATAAATGCAGCCTTAGTGAGCCTAAGAGACTTGTTGCAAAAACATTACAAATTTTTACTGTCACCAAACTTTTGAATGTGGTCAATAATCAGATATCAGATTTTTTTTTTTTTTTTTTTTTTTTTGCCATGTCTACTCAACGATGGTTGTCAGAATCCATCAAGGTGCTCCCGTTTGAAAAGTTCTTACACATTTCTATGTTTATCCTTAGAAACTGTCAAACGCTCTGTACGCACACTCGCTCACCTGGCCGTGTTGGGTATGTCCTCCAGAGTGTGGTTCTCTGTGTGAACTTCCCCTGTAATTACGTGGGTTTGTTGACTGTGCCTGATGGGTACAGAGTGAGCAGACAGACAGAGACCCTCTGCTACCGTCTGGCTTGGCTGCTGGAGGAGAGGGGAGCTCCTGGCTGCTGGCAGAACACCTCGCGTTTGTCTGTCTTCCTCTCGTCGACACCTAGCTTTCCCCCCCCAGGCTAGAGGAGACCTCCCAGCTGAGTGAAGTGTGCTCAGAGTTGAAGAATGTCTTGTTTCCATTGTGTTCACAGCAATTGAAATTTCCAGGTGTGCTAGAGCTATGTTTTGCCAGCCCGGTCAGTAATTTTACAGGTACTCTGTAAGCATTGAATCAGGTCCAAGGTGTTTATTCTGCAAACCAACCACATCCATACTACCAGTCCTTTCCTTGACTTCCATCTCAGATGCGGCCATCACCATGGGAATGGTCCTTCTGAATGAAGCCGCCACCTCAAAGGGAGACGTGGGCAAACGAAGGAGTAAGTTTCTTAATTGTAGTTATTTCTCGTATATTTTTACTTATGTTAGGGCTTTTACTAAAATCCTTGGTATTAAAACTTGTATGGCTTATTATAATTTAAATGATGTCTGTTACTGAAATATGAAGTAGAAAATCTATGGAAGATTTACATTTATTTTAAAAATCCACAACGTTTTACACGGATTTTGGATGGGTGAGCATCATAACTTCGATGATGTGAAATAGTTGGACTCGGTGAGCTACTTGTGCTACTGTTGCAAGAATACAAAATATATAATACTAATACAATGACCACAGCAACCGAAAGAGCTTAAACCAAATGCCGTACCATCGATTTTCCCCACAAGGAGTCTAAACGTCACCAGATATTGAGGCCATAGTCCAAAATGTGTATAAAACATGGATTTTTTTTTAAATAACATAAATATTTAATGGGTTTTCTACAACATATTTCAGCAAGAGACATAATTTATGTTATATTAGGCCATGTAAGTATTTTAATACCCGGAACTCCCTTTAAAGGAGGGACCATAGCCATATCTAAGATTTTAGACTACTTTAGATAGTACTTTAATCTACTTGTACTTGTCCCAGATGTAATGAATGTTTATTCAACTTCAAGCACCTTTACACTAGCAGTTAAAAATTATTTAATAAATGTTAAATAATAAAAACCTCTTGTTCAGCAAGGATACATTAAATAGCTCAAAGCAGACAGTAAAGGCATTTATATTATTACAAAACAAGTCTATTTCAAATAAATTCAGTTCTTTTGAACTTTCTATTCATCAAAGAATGTCAAAGTTTCCACAAATAATATTATGAAAAAAAGTATGAAGCTCATTTAAACTGCCTTTTTATTTTTATTTTTATCATTTACAGTTGAGGTCAAAAGTTTACATCCTCCTTTCAGAATCTGCAAAATGTTAATTATTTTACCAAACTAAGTGGGATCAAACTGACCTGAATAAGATATTTCACATAAAATATGTTTACATACATAGTTTACACCCCCTTGATTTTTACCTGTGTTTTTACCTGAATGATCCTCAGCTGGTTTTTATTTATTTATTTATTTATTTATTTATTTTATTTTATGAGTGATTCATTGAGTGATTGAGTTTTTTATTAGTCTGTCACTATGAGCCAGGTGGTAAAAACTTTAATCAACTTATTTTGTCTTCTGGGAAAAATGTCACTATCTTCTATAGCCTCTGAAAGGCAGTACTAATTTAAAAAATGACATTTAGGCAAAATAAGAAAAAATGTACACATCTCCATTTTGTTCAAAAGCTCTTAATGCATCATTTTTTTTCTTCTGGAGCATCAGTGAGCATTTGAATCTTCTGTAATAGTTGTATATGAGTCCCTCAGTTGTCCTCAGTGTGAAAAGATGATCTCAAAGTCATACAGTCATTGTTAGAAATAATTCAAATACACAGAATACTAAAGATTTTGTGGGAACTGAAGGCTTTTACTGAAGAACAGTGGGCAGTTTGGTAAAAATGTCTTTAAGGAAATTATACATCCACTGTTAGACATCAAATTAAACGAAATAGTGAAAGTGTGAACACTGTTTTCAAGAGTTTGTTTTCTTAAAGTGCAGAGGGCTAAAAGTACACAGTTAAATAAACACTCAGTAAATGGCCTGATAGCCACCCACAACCTTAGCATCTGGGCTTTGAGTCTTCCAAGGGCAAGCACCACTCACACAGTACAAAAAAATCTAGTTTATTTCTATGACTGTCAAAAAGAGCATTCTGAATATGTTGAAAAAGCTTCAATTAGATGTATGCTTTTCATAGTCATGGTTTCAGTATTCTTTAGAGGCATAAAAGCATCAAAAGCAGCGTACTTTTCCCTTTGCATATTGATATTGTGTGTTTTATTGTGTTGTTTTCAAGTGTGTGTTTGGCTGCTGATAACTGAGCGTGAGTATGTGTCTTGCATACAGTGTGTGTGTCTGGCCTGGTATCACCTCCAGCTTGAGTCTCTGTCCCACTTACAAGTTTGCGTTACATGACTGTCTCTTTTTTTTTGTTTCCTCTGAGCTTCTCACATCAAACTCGTTCTCATTCCCCTTTTCGAAGTGCTTCTCAGGGGTTCCCATAAAGACAAGCATCGCTTCCAGTCTCTGATAGACGAATAGCTTTCCATGTATTATCAGTGCATTAGCTGTGGAGACCACTTAATGTGATGGCCTCCGTCCCACCTCCAAAGAGTCATCCCCAGCTTTGATATGCTAATGGAATGAATTATGGGTAATATGTAAATGCTGAGTTATGTAAATGATGAGTTATTTTTGGCTTGGTTTCAAACTCACCTCCTTGACAAACAAGGGGAGCGCTTTTTGTTTCTGATTTTAGACCGCTCAGAAAAAGGCGCAGGCTCTTTATGCAGTAAGCTGGGAGACAAATGCTTATAATTACTGTATGTGTGTGTGTCAGCATAAGTGTATAATTGTGGTAATTGCAATTTGTGTTTGTGTGGGTGATCGTGTGTAAGGCAGGAGCTTCAGCGGTCGTGAATACGTAGCTGCATTTAAATGTGGTGCACATGTTTTTATAACCCTACTTGTGCTATTAACTTCTGTTAAATGCCATTCAAAATACACAAACCTGTTTAAATTGGGGTGGAAATAGATGTAATGTTGATTTAGAATGATTCTGTTTGTTGAACAGAATCACCTAATTGAACTTATGCAAATACTAAATATAATTATATCTTGGTGTGTATTCTTCTTATGAAAACAATGAAACAGTACTATTTGCAAGGGTTTTAACTTGCCACCATATACATTTACTGTAAGTTTGTACTGTAAAAAATGATGTAAGATTGCTAATAAATTTCACAGCTAACTTCAATGATACAGTGAGTAAAAAATTTAAATTTTTAAGTAGAATATTCCAGTAATATTTTTTTTTATTTTTTTTTTAATTACCCACTAATCCATCTTGAAATATGGATATTTGGATTGAGTTACTTATACTGAACCAAATAGTTGCATTTCAAATAATTCTGAATATGCAAAAAAAAAAAAAAGTTTTTCAATCATATTACAACTTTTTAAAAATTAAATTAAATTTAATTTAATTTAATTTAATTCAGTTTAATTATAGATAATTAGGGATGCACGATATGAAAATTTTTTACCGATACCGATAGCCGATAATTAAGTCCTTCTTGTGGCCTATACCGATACCGATACGTTCATATTTTTATATGATAATTTTGTGCACCCAGGAGAATACAAAATCTGAGATTACTTATCAATCTTGAAATATGGAAATGGATATTTGGATTGAGTTACTTATACATATGGATTGATGTTACTTGTTATTCTGAATCTTTATTTTATTTTTATTTTTTTTTATTTTTTTTTTAAACCATTGAATTTTTAATTTATTTGATTGGTAACCCATATATTCACAGCCCTAATCTTAATTATTTTATTTGCACAGTAAGTTTGTGCAATTAAAAATTGTAGGATTGCTAATAAATTTCACAGCGAGTAACATTAAATTATTTAAATAATTACAGTGATTATTTATTAAATTGAATTAAATAATTACAATGATACAGTGAGTAACATTAAATTAAAAATATATATAAATAAATACTTTCTTGTAAAACTTTTATTTAACTTTTATTTTCCACTATCTATGAATCTATCTTGAAATATGGATATTTCGATTGATCATTCTGAATATGCAAATAAAATAAATAAAAACAAATTTAAAAAATCCTTGAGAATCATACTAAAACCAGTAAATTGTTTATTGATTTGATTGGTAACCCAAATATTAACAGCCCTCATCTTTTTAGTTTAGTTTAGTTTAGTTGTTAGTTGTGTATCAGATCATTCTGAATATGAATATTTTATAAATAAAGATTTTATTTTAAAACCATTGAATTGTTAATTGATTTGAATGGTAAGCCAAATATTCATAGCCCCAATCTTAATTATTTTATTTGTACAATAAGTTTGTACAGTAAAAAAAATGTAGGATTGCTAATAAATTTCACAGCAAGTAACATTAAATTATTTAAATAATCACAGTGATTATTTATTAAATTACATTAAATAATTTCAATGATACAGCGAGTAGCATTACATTTAAAATGTAAAATAAAAGTAGAATATTTTCTTGTAAAACTTACTCCAGTATTGATTTTATTTTATTTTATTTTAGTTTGCTTTCGTTTTAGAGCTACAGCTCTTAGTGTTATTCCTTCAGTGTTTCTTTTATCATTTTAACTCATTTTTTAGATTACATGTGCTATTTAGTTTTTAAATACTATGTGGTATGCTTTTTTTGAAAGAGCACAACTTTCATAATCAAATTTTAAAAAAGCTAACTAACTGCAGTTTGTTACAGTATTGTGCAAAATATAAAACATAGGCTATACATATTACACATTTGAACCTTTTTGCAAACAGCTATAGGGGATATTTGGATTGTATATACTGAATAGAATAGTTGTGAATCAGATCATTCTGTACAGTATATGCAAAAACAGTGTTGGATTTGTGTCAAAACCCAGTGAATCATGAATCAGTTTGATTGTCAACCCCAAAATTCACAGCCCTAATCCATAGCTGTCTTTATACTGCGAAGATGGTGTCGCATTGTGATTCTCATGCATTAGCGATGTCTAAAGCAGATCTGATGTGGCATTTCATTTACACAAAGCCTAAATCCTACAGTAAGCTGTGGTATTTCTTCCAGGAAATGCAAATCTAGGATTTCACAGTGAGATGTTTTTATATAAGATTAGACTTGATCTAGACAGGTGGATGTTTTAAAATGATTTATATCCTTCATAAAGCTCACATTAGTGGGCTCACACACCTTCTTGACTTCCTCTCTCCAGAGGTTGTGTCTCACATTTTCCCCTACGCCACCCAAATTTGCCACGGCCATCATCCGCCACGCCAGGGCCGTGGCCCGGAGGTCAGAGGTCATGTTAGCACAGCGGATAATTAAACCGAGGGTGGCACCTCGTCTCCCCAGCACTGGGCTTTTCCTACACCTGTCACTGTTAATTGACCATTATGAATATATGAATCTACATTATTATAATCTCATCAGTCAGTCTTAGAAACGTTTGGTGGGGCGAGAGGTCGTTTTACAGAGAAAGAGACTGAAGGATGAATAGATTATACGTAGAGAGAGGAGGGTTGCGTGCCCATCTTGAAGCACTTCCCTTGAGGTGAAAGGAGGAAGAAAGACCTTGCAGCTGAGGCAGATATTTGCTCTGTAGGCGCTGCTGGGTGACCCTCTGTCAGCCACTGGAGGTACATGAGACGGGCACACTGACTAATTTATGTGATGGGGTTAGAGTAATAAGTTCTGACTGATGAGATATGTGCGTGTGTGTCATGCATATGCATGCATATATATGCTTGTGCTTTTGAGCGTATGTCACAAAAATGAACTTACTCATAAGGATATGGTGTCTGAATTAATCTGTTAATTAATCTGTGCTTCTGTAATTTGTCTCGGGTACTTTGTATTTAATGTGACGTTTTTATGCATTAATATTATGTCAGCCACACATTCAAGTGTGTGTGTGTGTGTGTGTGTGTGTGTGTGTGTGTGTGTATATATATATATATATATTAGGGCCGGGACTTTAACGCGTTAATTTAGATTAATTAATTACACAAAAATAACGCGTTAAAATTTTTTAACGCATTTTAATTGCACTTAGTTTTGCACTGCGGAACGTTTCTTACTGGATGAGATTCCGCGGACCGATTATACTGGAGCACCAACTAGCGTTTAGACAAGCTGCGTCCGTCCTAAATAGTATTGTATGTCCCAAATCGTAGTATGTTTAAAAAATTATTCCAAAGATTCCCGGATGGTCTACTTCTTAACGATCAATGCACACTCTTAACAGCTAATATTGCCCGCAATACTGCGCCGTGAACGAGGATTCGATTAGAACTACAAACACGCATAAAAAGTGTTAAAAAACTACAAACATGGAGGATATACGCGAACAACGGACAGGTAGAGAAAGGGGTTTACGTGATAAATAATCAGTGTGTAACCTGATAAAAAATATTTTTTAAATGTTATCCGCGTTATATTCCATGTGCAGCAACATTTATAATGATAGGTTTGGTCATTAACGTTTAAATGCATAATTAAGCAAACACAAGAGCAGAGTTCTCGGCATGAAAGACTTGTTAAAGAACGTGCCTCTTGCTACACTTAATGGCAATATTGCATTGGTCTGTTGGACTTGGTTGAACAAAAATAAACAATATTTTGTTGCTTAAGCTTATGTATTCAGTCATTATTCAATGGTATACTAAAAATCCATGTAAAAATCTTAATTCTCACTGTTCTCAGGTCAAATATTTATATGCGATTAAAATGCGATTAATTTCGATTAATTAATTACAAAGCCTCTAATTAATTAGATTAAATTTTTTAATCGAGTCCCGGCCCTAATATATATATATATGGCTGTAGGTAATCACAGCGTGCCAATATACAGCCATATCTCACGTCTATGAGTGTGATATTGCATTTAGACAACAGTTTGACGGCACAAGTGTGTGAATGCATAACAGCGGAGTGTCTTTAAAAACCCTCTTTTGTGTAGAACTACTACTGTCTTCCACCACAGATTCAAAACTAAACTTGACAGTTGAACAGCTGAGCTCAAGCCTCCGTTACTAATTTGAAAACGTCACTTTAGAACTAGTAATGAAGGAAAGTTAAGTTGCTTCATTGAAAACGTGTATTAATGTACTAAAAGCTTTATAGTTAATGAAGATTTCTACACTAAAATGCCTATTTTTATGCCTATACAATTTTAATTATACAGGTGTTAATTAACTGCTATGACTATACAGACTAGAGAGAGAGAGAGAGAAAATTTGTAATAGAAATAGAAATTATTTGTAATGTTATAAATCTCTTTACTAGCACTTTTAATCAATTTAATGCATCCTAGATGAATAAACTTATTAGTTTCTGTAGTAATAATAATAAGAATAAGAATTAATTCATTAAAGAAATTACCCAAACATTTGAACAGAAGTATATATTTAAATGGTTTTGCTGCAATGCTAATTTGCATGTGAAAATATGAACACACGGTGTGTTCACTAAATGTTTGCCACAGGGGATTGCCTTAAAAGCACAATTTTTGCAATTCTAAAAGTGCCGATAATCAATATTTATACCAATGCATTTTCATTGAAAATACAGTAGGATACAGAATCTCCCAATTTGCCATTGCAGAAGTCTACTCAAGCTTGAATCTAATTGGTTCTTGGTTAGCGAACATTCTGTGAGATGCATAGCCTCAACATCTCAGCATCAATGGTCACTTCCAGAACAGACCCTGTGTCAGACATCATCCAGAAACTATTATTATACTACTATTATTTTCCTATGTACAGTAGATGTTAATTTAATCTTACTGTTTATGCTTTTACAAAAGCATTTGCTGATGTGACCGGAGATAGACATACCAGCATGTTGCGTTGATGGATCACATCAAAGCAGTGAGTTTGTATGCAGGTCAGGAAAACAGGAAAAAAAAAAACTTGCTGTTTGTTTGCACCAGTCATAACAATGCAATGTAAAATGCTTGAGTAATGCAACACTGCGTGAGACTATAATAGATATTGACTTTTTCCGACAGGGTTACAGAAGTCGACCTATATGCAGAAAAATCGTATCCACTGCCCTCCAACAACTGAATTGAGTGTGTTTTTGTTTTGCTCAGTACACAAAATACTCAGTAATCATTGAAAGGGCTCCTATAATTAAACTAATATTAAACTAATATAAAGTTAAGTATGTAAATGCAGAAATAATGCAGCTCTCCCATCTATCATTGGTCAGATAAACAGATAGCCCCACTCAAAACTCACACCGTGGTTGGTTCAGTCAGCAGACCCCAATAATCAGTAAACAGTGGTTGCTTCATGGACTGTTAAGTGCATTAAAATTATTTTCTTTCATGCTACAGATGCTGTTGCTAGAATTTATCTCGGAATATTCTTTAACATGCTAAGAATGCATTTATAAAGCATATTAATACATTTGGGACAGATAGTTTAGCGGGAATAGCCCATTATACAGCATTAAATGCATTTGTAAAGAAAACAGATGGAGGATCTTATTAGGCTCATCATCATAAAAATTATATTTAATGCATAGCCAAAGGCAAACTATTGTATGCTGTGCCATTAGGATGAAAATAAAGCACGCACTAGTAAAAACTAGTGCAAAAGCTAGTGAAGAGTGACTCAATGTTTTGCAACACAAAAGTTATGAATGATTAGTCCAGGAAGCAGATATGTATTAAAAGGATAAAAACAAGGTAAACGGATGTGCTTTGAAACTATTCACAACAGGAGGTCAGTACACTGGATTTGCAGCAGATAGGTGGTCTAGGTGTTTGGTATGTGTTAAAGAAAACCTTGGGTATAAAGTCTTGCATGGCTTAATATAACGTAAATGATGTCTCTTACTGCAATATGTAGTAGAAAACCTATGAATAATTTACATTGTTCAAAAAATCCACATCATTTTATACATATTTTGGGCTATGGGGGGGTGCCATTATTTTGATGCAATAGCTCACAGAGTGCAAACATTTCACGTCATCGAGTCCAAATTATGTATAAAATAATGTTGTTTATTTGTTTGTTTGTTTGTTTGTTTTTTTAAATAAAGTAAATCTTTCATGGGTTTTCTACTACAGATTTCAGTAAGAGACCTCAATTACAGTAACAGAAAAAGTTATTTGCTGATTTTGTACGTTTCCCCACTGACAAAGAAACGGTCAGTCTATAATTTTAATAGTAGGTTTATTTGAACAGTGAAAAATGGAATAACAGCAAAAAAAAAAAGCCAGAAAAACACATTTTTCAAAAAGTTATAAATTGATTTGCATTTTAATGAGTAAAATAAGTATTTGACCACTTCGCAAAACATGACTTGGTGGCAAAACCTGTGTTGGCAATCACAGAGGTCAGACGTTTCTTGTAGTTGGCCACCAGGTTTGCACACATCTCAGAAAGGATTTTGTCCCACTCTTTGCAGATCCTCTCCAAGTCATTAAAATTTTGACGTTGATGTTTGGCAACTCGAACCTTCAGCTCCCTCCACAGATTTTCTGTGGGATTACGGTCTGGAGACTGGCTAGGCCACTTCAGGATCTTAATGTGCTTCTTCTTGAGCCACTCCTTTGTTGCCTTAGCCGTGTGTTTTGGGCCATTGTCATGCTGGAATACCCAACCATGACCCATTTTCAATGCCCTTGTTGAGAGAATTAGGTTCTCACCCAAGATTTAATGGTACATGGCCTCGTCCGTCGTCCTTTTGATGCCATGCAGTTGTCCTGTCCATTTAGCAAAAAATCACCCCCAAAGCATAACGTTTCCCTTTCCATGTTTGATGGTGGGAATGGTGTTCTTGGGGTCATAGGAAGCATTCCTCCTTCTCCAAACACAGTTGAGTTGATGCCTGAGTTGAATTGATGCCAAAGAGTTCGATTTTGGTCTCATCTGACCACAACCCAGTTCTCCTCTGAATCATTCAGATGTTCATTGGCAAACTTCAGACAGGCCTGTACATGTGCTTTCTTGAGCAGGGGGACCCTTGCAGGCACTGCAGGATTTCAGTCCTTCATGGCGTAGTGTGTTACCAATTGTTTTCTTTGTGACTATGGTCCCAGCTGCCTTGAGATCATTGACAGGATCCTCCCATGTAGTTCTGGGCTGATTCCTCATCGTTCTCATGATCACTGAAACTCCACGAGGTGAGATCTTGCATGGAGCCCCAGACTGAGGGAGACTGACAGTTATTTTGTGTTTCTTCTATTTGCGAATAAGTGCACCAGCTGTTGTCACTTTCTCACCAAGCTGCTTGGCAATGGTCTTGTAGCCCATTCCAGCCTTGTGTAGGTCTGCAGTCTTGTCCCTGACATCCTTGGACAGCTCTTCGGTCTTCGCCATGGTGGAGAGTTTGGAATCTGATTGATTGCTTCTGTGGACATGTGTCTTTTATACAGATAACAAGCTGAGATTAGGAGCACTCCCTTTAAGAGAGTGCTCCTAATCTCAATTTTTTACCTGTATAAAAGACACCTGGGAGCCAGAAATCTTACTGATTGATAGGGGATCAAATACTTATTTCACTCATTTAAATGCAAATCAATTTATTACTTTTTTGGAAATGCATTTTTCTGGATTTTTTTGTTGTTGGTCTGTATCTCACTGATAAAATAAGCCTACCATTAAATAATTTATTTGTCAGTGGGCAAACGTACAAAATCAGCAGGGGATCAAATATTTTTTATCTCACTGTACATTATATTCAGCCATACAAGTCTTATCCAACAGATATTTTGGATGGACAATCTTTTTTTGGGTGAACTGTTCCTTTAATGTAATTTAGGATCATTTTTGCATTTTTACTTCCATCTAAAACAGTAAGTACATTTGCACAGGCTGCAAAATAAACCTCTGGTGACTTAAAATGTTAATTGCTACTATGCAGAATAAGAATACTTGCACAGTGAGTGGTTGATCAAACCCAGCGGTCGTCATGGAAACACACTGACTCGAAGCATTTAAAATAGGAAGATGCCAAATGAAGATTGTCAGAGTAGCGACGCTTTAGTTTCAAACACCACTTCCCCCCGCAGAAACATTTACGGCAAGCTGCTCCATCCAGTTGTAGGAAGGTCAGCCAAATGTGATTGCACCAGTGCGCCGTTATTCGGCAACATCACATTAGTTACCCCTCGACACAGACGACCCTGAAAGTAAATGTTTAGCAGCATTTAAATGTCACATCAGTTAGTCATGTTTGTAATTTTTTTGTATAACGCAAAGTCCTTTTGTGGCTACTATCACTTGTCTTCTGGGAAGGCTTGTGTAACGTGTCAGGCAAATGATAATAGGCTCAAGAACATCAAGGTCTCGGAGTAAACGTTGTCGCATGAAGCCTTGAAAACAAGTCTTCGGGGAAGTTCAGTAGATACTGAAACTTTAAATTAAAAGCTCAGCGTGTGTGTATTCTGAGGGTGTGATCCCAGGATAAGAGGGTGTTTCTGGATGACTAATCTGGAGAGGAACAGTGCTGGCGGTGTGGTGTAATTGGAGGTGCCCCTCTTTTGAGGAGGTTAACACACTTTGATTAAGCTCTGATTAGCTTCTCATTCAGCTAAACAGCAGCTGCCACTGCCTCGCTCTTTAATATGTTTACTACTTACACACTGACTCTCTCTCTCACATACACACACACACACAAAGCCTTTTGGAAACCATATTAAAGAACTCAAGACTTTCCTCTCTGTACCCAGAACAAGGGTTGGACAAAATAATGTAAACACCTTGGAATAGTAAGGGATAGTTCACCCAAAAATGAGAATGTGAGGTTTATCTGCTTACTCCCAGGGCATCCAAAATGTAAGTGACTTTGTTTCTTCAGTAGAACACAAACGAAGATTTTTTTAACTCAAACTGTTGCAGTCTGTCAGTCATATAATGGCAGTCAATGGGCTCCATGGCTTTGAGAGTCAAAAAAACATACACAGACAAAACCAAATTAAACCCTGTGGCTTGTGACGATACGTTAAGGTCTTAACACATGAAACAATCTGCCTGTGCAAGAAACTGAACCATATTTATATTTAAAAAATTTTACCTCTGATCTACTGCAATGTCCAACTGTCCTAAGCATGTTCACAACAGCCGCTGCATGACGAAGAGCAAGCAACCATAACTTCAGTCAATCAGGCTCAAAAGTTGGGAGTCGGTGAAAAAGTCAACAGTCCTGGGTGAGTTCACGCAAGCAAACGTAATCTATTAGTTTTTTAATTGGTTGCAACAATCAGGATAAGCATGAGTAATTACCATTTTGAATAGCCATCGTACCCACAATCTCTCTGTGTAAACAATGAGTGATGTATATGCGCGACAGATCACTTCCGCGCATGTGTTTACTATGCCCGAGCACATTGGACATAGGACAGTTGGACATTCTCTCAAAGCCGTGGGTCCCATTGACTGCCATTAAATTTTCATTTACATTTAGTCATTTAGCATTATATGACTGACAGACTGCAACGGTTTGAGTTAAAAATCTTTGTTTGTGTTCTACTGAAGAAACAAAGTCACCTACATCTTAGATGCCCTGGGGGTAAGCAGATAAACATCAAATTTTCATTTTTGAGTGAACTATCCCGTTAAGGTTTTTTTTACCACTATTCGCCTTTAAAGAATTAATTCACTTCCAGAATGAAAATTTCCAGTTTACTCACCCCCATGTAATCCAAGATGTTTATGTCTTTCTTTTTTCAGTCAAAAAGAAATACTGCTTTTTGAGAAAAGCATTCCATGATTTTTCTTATAGTGGACTTTAATAGGAATCAATGGGTTGAATGTCCAAATCGTAGCTTCAAAAGGCTCTACACAATCCCAAGGAATAAGGGTCTTATCTAGTGAAACAATCTGTCATTTTCAGACAGATTATATAAAAAATAAAATTATATACTTTTTAACCACTAATGCTTATCTTGCACTAGCTAGAATAGGGTAGGGTAGGGCGGAAAACTCTCATTATCTCATCCAACTTCAAAATCTTCCAATATTTGACATCTTCCAAGGGCATTTGACTTTCTTTGCATGTTTACTTTGTAAACACTTAGTTTGGTACTTTCGCCTACATCGATAGTGACCTTTCCAAAGTGACTGCGTAGGGCTGGGCGATTCTTTCGATTTTTTCGATTAATTCGAATTTACGTTTTAAGACGATTTAATTTTTTATTAAATCGAGGTATCGCGATTTTTAAATAAAAATATTATATACATTGTAATTGCACCAATGGCAGAATAATTAAGAGGCAATATTGTCCGACCACATGATGGCGCGCCTAACTAACCGCTGTATTCAGAACGGAAAACAAATAACGCGTTCTGGTAAAATAACGCCATCACTAAGTGGACATGATTAGCTGCTTGCTAGCAAGTTAGCCTGTTATATTACATACAATTTCACTTATCACATAAACAGAGTAGAGAGATGATTGAAGACAGTAGCGAATTATTTGCATATCAAAGCTCGAGTGCGACCAGCATATTTGTATTTGCGCTGAGTGGAGCTTCAAAGGTTTCTGTGTTTTGCACGTTGACTAATGTATCTCAAGTGTAGAGAGTGTAAATAAGAGACTGAATGGGCAGTAGCTTCGTTTATTATAATAGAGCTTTGTGATATTGCGAACTAAGATGAGTGACAGCTTTTAATCATTTTTAAGGGAGTTTGTAAACGAGATATTGATTTATTATAACAGTTAAATAAACAAAAAGTTATTATTAAGTGACTTACATTGTCTGACTATAACACTATTGCCTGATTTTGCTCTGTTTCGTCGTCAAAAGTAGTCTGAAACAAGTCACAACTGAGCCGCTGCGCATCTCCACTCAAACACAGCAGTGTGTCGTTTATGAATGAACGTGCGTTTTTAAACGAATCTAGTGAAATGATTCAATTTCCCGTTCATTAAGAGTCACTTGCATTATTCTTGAATGAACCATCCGTTCAAACGAATCAAATGAATATGATTCAGTAATTAAATCAGTTTTACCACCACCTGCTGGCAAATCGTTTCAGTTATTTAAATCATTTAATATTTCTGTGTTCAAAATTGTATATTTTTGTATACGATATAAGTGCAAGAGAAAAGCATGGAAATATATATTTTCCTCCCGTCTCATATTTATTTGTCTTACAAACATTTACTGTGTCTGGTATGATAAGAATGGGGTCTGGTGCACTGATGCAGTTGCAATGTATACTGCAAAATATATGGTGCCCATATATATTGTGGAAAAGCTGGGGTTTCTTTACATGCTAAAAGTAGTAGGGGGGAAAAATCGATTTAAATCGTAAATCGGATTTTTTGTGAAAAAATCGGGGATTTTATTTTTAGGCCATATCGCCCAGCCCTATGACTGCGTAATACGTGAAGTCAAACTATGGTGCAAGATAAGCATTTATGGTTTAAAAGTATTTACATTTTTATTTTGTTAGAAAATGACAGATCATTTCACTAGATAAGAGTCTTATTCCTATGCTGGGATTGTGTAGAAGCCTTTGAAGCTGCAATGGAACTACAGTTT
This sequence comes from Garra rufa, assembly GCF_049309525.1. NCBI lineage: Eukaryota > Metazoa > Chordata > Actinopteri > Cypriniformes > Cyprinidae > Garra > Garra rufa. The sequence continues at coordinate 41,036,798 of NC_133366.1, read as the reverse complement.
GGACCTTCAACCCATTGGCTCCCATTAAAGTCTACTATATGGAGAAAAATAAAATAGATTTATACAACTTCTGAATAGTCTCCAGTTGTATGCTGTCCAGCAGAACATCTGCCAGTTGCATTAGAAATGTTGGAGGAGGGAATCTGCAAATTATTCTTTTCTTCAAAACTGTCCATGTTGGTTTTTATAATATGTAAGTCAGGTGATTTGTCTGTCCAGGACAGATGTTGAAGTTCATCTTGGTGCTTAAACTGTCCAGGATTTTATCATCATAAGACCATCTGACAGGTCACATTTCAGCTACAGCTTGTACTAAGTGGATTTATTGCTTGCTATATTACGCTGCTGCCACACAGATCTAATATAAACATGCAGATTCTTTCCCAGTAGTTTACCTTCACAGATATAACTGACTGTTTCTGTAACTTGTGTGTGTTTTTTAACATAACCTGTGTGTATTTTACATTTTATTTTGACAGAACTTAGTTTGGTACTTACATGCTGTGTGTGCTCAGAAAACCCTTTATCAGAAGTTTCAACTAATATGGTTTAAAACGCACGATTTCAGCACAATAGACATGATAATCAAAAAGATGTTTTTAGCAGAGTAAGAGCGATAGACTCTTAAAAATAAAGGTGGCTTCACAATGCCATAGAAGATCCTTTTTTGTTTAAATGGTTTCATAAAAAAACCTTTAACATCTGAAGTACTTTTCTGTTTTACAAAAGGTTCTTTCTGGCGAAAGAAGGTTCTTCAGATTATAAAAAGATAAGAAAGAGATGTTTCTTTAAAGAACCTTTGAATGAATGGTTCTTTGTGGAACCAAAAATAGTTGTTCTATGGCATCGTTGTGAAGAACCTTTTTTAAGAGCGTACTAGAAAACAGCGTGTTTCTGCTTCCATTCAAAATAGGCATTTTCAAAATGAAATAATAAATGATCTGTGGGGTACTTTGAGCTGAAATGTCACAGACACATTCTGGAGACATCTGAGACTATAAAAAGAGACATAATAGGTCTCCTTCGATGCCTTATTCTACATGAAAATATTCTAGATCCCTAATTCTATCCCATACCTAAACTTAACAACTACCTTACTAATATCCATTAATAAGCAGCAAAGTAGGTGTTTATTAAGGGAAAACCCTTAGATAATAGTGAATATGTATTTCAAAAATAAGCGCAACACGAATGGAAATGGGTGTTATATTATTTTGTCCAACCTATGTACATTATAACAGCAAGAACTATTTAGCCACCTTAAGAGCTTAATACAAACAATAATTTTGTATTAAGATGGTTCTTTAAAAGCACGCTCACATATTTAGAACTTCTGTTTAGCCAATAACTAAGGAATGAAAAAGAAGTTTGCCAAGAACTTTTCAGGGTATTTCAGGGCCTTGAGAGTAAAGGATCGATAAGTTTTCTATTTGCAATGTGTTTTTTTTTTTTTGTCACTATCTGAAATCTTGTAAAAATGTCCTGTAGTATCTTCTTCTTATGAACAGCTTGTCAAATGCTAGCTTTGACGTTTGAAAATTTAAAATAGATTTGTTGAGTTTTCATTGATCTAGAAAATAAAGTTTAAAGAATGGCACTAACGGCTATATATTTTAAGTTAAATGTAGGTTACATTTCACAAACAAATGGTAAAGAATCTATAGAATCTAAAGGCAGCTAAAGATGGGATTTCCTTGGATGCAATAAAGGTTGCATTTGTCATAGCACTGCATAAATAGATGTGATTTTACATATGCATGCTAAACCCAACAAATTATCTGAGAGCACTGGGCAAAGGATATGTCAAGCTGCAGTATTACAGATGATTTATTCTATTTCCCTTGGTATCAGCGTTTTTTTTTTTTTTTTTTTTCTCCCCAATAGCACAATGTTTATGGTTTCATTGACTAATCTTTAAAATCACCTTATAATGTGATTCAGCAGGTTATCAAATTTTGGGCACTATCTCAGCTAAGGGACAAAGCAGCTGACTCAGCATGTTTTATAAGCATTTAAGTAGCGATTGTTGTTTCATTCATTAGTAATGGCTTAATTTAGGATGGCTGTTTGGGATTAGCTCTTAGATCAAAGTTCATGAAAAGCGATTTTCACCAACAGTTTAATCCCATTATAGAATACCATTGCAGCATACTAATTAAGTTTCATCAACGTAAGCATTTTTTAGCTAATTAAGAAAGTGACACCCATTGTGCTTTTGTTTTTCTCCTTTTACAGTTATCTGTCTCGTTGGACTTGGTTTAGTGGTGTTCTTCTTTAGCTTCCTTCTGTCCATCTTCAGGTCAAAATATCATGGTTATCCTTACAGGTAAGATTTAAGATCTAATACTCTGTAACTTATGTATCGCTCCGTAACTGCACAGTAACTGTTAATTACTTTTTTATGAGTGTACAGTAACACACTTACCTTTGAAAGTTTACCAGACAAAATTTGATCACTGAATTATATGATAAAAAAAATATGATCCACTTGATATACACACTATGGGTTATAGTACATATTTGTAAAGTACTGTTTACATGGAGCATACTTCAAGATTAATCACATCAGTAATAAACTACAATTTTATCAGTTTGGAACTGCTAAATGGCAATTCGGCCAACTTTACAATTCAAACAATAATATTACTTATTACAGTTGAGGTCAAAAGTTTACATCCCCCTTTTAGAATCTGCAAAATGTGAACTATTTTAACAAAATAAGAGGGATCGTACAAAATGCATGATATTGTTTATTTAGTACTGACCCAAATAAGATATTTCATAAAAAAATATGTTTACATATAGTCCACAAGAGATCATATTAGTTGAATTTCAAAAAATGACCCAGTTCAGAAGTTTTCTGAAGCATCAGTGAGTGTTTGAACCTTCTGTAATAGTTGCATATGAGCCCCTCAGTTGTCCTCAGTGTGAAAAGATGGATCTCAAAATCATACAGTCATTGTTGGAAAGGGTTCAAATGCACAAAAATGCTGAAAAACCAAAGAATTGAGACCTGAAGGATTTTTCTGAAGAACAGCAGGCAGTTTAACTGGTCAGGACAAATGAGGGACTCTTGAACAACTATCACGCAAATATAAATAAACCATAACATGCATTTTGTATCATCCCTCTTATTTTGGTAAAATAATTAACATTTTGCAGATTCTGAAAGGGGGGTGTAAACGTTTGACCTCAACTGCATTGTTAGAATAACTTTTGTAACAAACTACAAGATGCACATTCACATATTTAAACTGTCGCAAATCCCATAGACATTAAATAAAAGTGCATTTCTGCAAACGACACATTTTCATCAGGCAAAAATGTATTAGTATTATTGCTGTGGTAATATGGAACAGTAGATCGTTTCCATCCTAAAAAATACAACAAAGCAAAAAAAAAAAAAAAAAAACTGTTAACTTTTGGGGTTATGTTGGTATATAGTCAGTATTTGGAGAAAAGAAAAGTTTCACAAAATGAAAAAAAGAGTCAAACATGAATGTTTTGTTTACATAACAGATTCCTTTAAAAGCACTGAAATGTATTCTAACTGGAACATTCCTTTTACTTGATATAGCATTTGAGTACATCAGCCTAGGCAGAACTCTAGCTAATGAATCAAATAAAATGCATTTAAATGTACAGCGACTGTGATTGCTGTTGGTAATTGTAAAGACCCCAATGAATGACCTTTTCAGTCTATAGAGACCTTCTCATAATGATTAGATGATGATGTCATTTCCAGTCAGCGAACATTTAATTCCTTCTCAATCTTTCTCAAATCTCAATCTCTTTTTCAGCTTCCTGATTAAATAAGATCATGCCGTGGAAGAAAAAAAGCAGCTGTTCTTTTGAGGTTTCATGTAGGAAGTCTACTACAGTTTGATTGTAACGCACTGCATGTGTGACATAAGATAAATAAACTGAACTATTACCCTCTGCTGTGCACTGCGTGGTCTGTTTGCGAGCGTGTGCGCATCTATTGAAGTCAAATGAATCGTTTTCTTGCTTATATGACCAGTTTTCATTTTTAATTGCAAATTGAGGATTGTATCCTGAAGGTTTTGTGAGGAGAGAAGCGTACGTGAGTGTGTTTGTGCATTCATCCGTATGTGTGTGTGTGGCTGTTATTTGTTATTGTCGTTTATGATACCTCTCTTGAGGCCATTGTGCGCGCCTCAGCAGATTGTGTCCTCTTTTTGTCCCCTTCAGTCAGTTTTTTTTTTTCTTCCTTATCACTCGCTTTCTTTCCTTCTCGCTCTCTTTTGAAATCTGTGAAGGAATATTCAAATATTAGATTTTTGCCTTTTATTTTGGGCAGGTCGTGAAAGGGGTTTGTAATCTTCTTTATTAAAACCAACTCGGCTACCACCGATCCAATTAAATTCGTTCCAATATCAGAACTAACATATTTATTTAACTTCAAACAAGAGAACTGGGTGATAACGTCCATGACATTTTTCTTGGAAGCAAAGATTTCCTTAAAGGATGTAATCTAAATTAGCTGTCATCATAGACAATAATGTCAACCCTGCCGAAGGCTTCTAATACACATTTATTGGCGCATCTACTTCATTAAAACTTCGTTTTTGTTGTTTTATTGGTTGTCAAAAAGCGTTTAATTAGCAGCTTGTAAGCTCAAACAATTTATCTCACCATTTGACGTCTAACGCAGCATAATTTAGACACCTAAAAAGCCTTTTTGTGTTAAGAGCAGAAATATGTTTACTAATATTATACTTAACTCTCAATTAATAAAATAAATTAGTCGAGCATAGCGATCAAAACATTGAAAATGTTTGCTAATGCACATGGAGCGCGGTTTATATTTTTGGAAATTGATTTAAAAGAGAAATTATTATTTGTATGTTTTTCTAATGATTTATAATCCACAGTAAATCCATTTTTCATGTGCCACACAAACGTAAGCACATAGTGCTGCACAGCTAGACATTATAGTGTTGATAGCAGTGCTGTTGTTGATGCTCAGTTGAATTAGTAGCTTCGAGCAAATATGAAAAGAGAGTATTTGGCATCAAATCAGAATCAACAGCAGCATTACAATTGAGAAAAATTCAAGCTGGCAGTAATTCCTCTTTAGCTGTCGAAGGACATTAGCGGCCACCACTCCATCCTTCATTTGTGCAGAGAAGAGATGGCAATTCAATTTGTACTTTTCTCCCCCTTTTCCTTTTTCTTCCCCTTCTCTAATGCCTTTAAGCAACTCGCGCTACCCGTTACCTCAGTGTCTTTCTCTATTTGTTGGCTCAATGTACTTCAAAGGATGGATTTGAAGGTGGTTGAACAGACAGAAGACAAAGGTAAGTAGGACAGAGCAACACATGCAGGTTAAGCTGATGTTTCCGCTGATGACGAGAAGATTTAATGAGGTGTGATGCAAGTTTACAGTGTCAAAATCAGTTTTCTGTCATCTCTCTGCAGATTTTTGCTATCAGCTTAGCTTTCCATTGATGTATGGTTTGTTAAGATTGGACAATATTTGGCCAAGATACAACAATTTGAAAATCTGCGGGTGCAAAAAAATCAAAATATCGAGAAAACCGCCTTTAAAGTTGTCCAAATACAGTTCTTAGCAATGTACTAATCTTTCTAATCAAAAATTAAGTTTTAATATATATACAATATACAAATTTATTAAAAATAAAACACTGAAATAAGTACATTGCATAAGTATTCATAGCCTTAACTCAGTACATAGTTGAAGCATCTTTATAGCCTCAAGTCTTTTTGGGTATGATGTGACAAGCTTTGCACATCTGCATTTGGCAATTATCTGCCATTCTTTGCCTCACCTTTTCACCTCTCAAGCTCTGTCAGCTTGGATGGGGGCTGGCAGACATTTTCTAGAGTCCTAGTTGTTCCAATCGTCTTCTATTATGGATAATGCTTCTGTGAACCTTTCAGTGCAGCAGATTTTTTTCTGAACTCTTCCCTAGATCATTGCCTTAACGCAAGTCTGTCACTGAGCTCTACAGGCAGTTATCTTGACCTCAGGACTTGGTTTTTGCTCTGATATGCATTTTCAGCTGTTAGACCTTTTCAGAGAGGTGTGTGCCTTTCTAACTCATACTCATTCAAATGAATTTGGCACAGTTTAACTCCACTTGAAGTGTAGTAACATGTAGAAGCAATATGAATGCTCCTGACCTAAATTTCGAGTGTCTCGGAAAAGGGTTTGAATACTTATGCAACGGGATCTTTTTAGTTTTTTTTATTTTTAATAAATTTGCACAAATGTTAAAAACCTATTTTTTGCTTTGCCATTATGAAGTAGGAAGTGTAGATTGATGTGGGGAAAAAAAGTAATTTAAAGTAGTTTAACATAAGGCAGCAACATAACAAAATGTGAAAAAAATGAAAGGGTATGAATAATTTCGCAAGGCGCTGTACCTACCTATTGCTACTTAGGACTGGTTTTGTGGTCCAGGGTCACGAATGCAACACTGCATAGATATTCTTTTCAGAGAATGCATTTATAAAAGCAATATTGTCATTTTGTTATCATTTACTCAACTGTAAATGATAACAAAATGACAATATTGCTTTTAAATGAGAGTGAGTAATGATGAGTACAACTGAGTGAGATGAAAGTTTTCATTTTTGGGTGAACTATTTCATTAAATTTAACACGAGTTTGATTGGTCCCCCCTCTCTTTTTGCCCCCGCTAGTTTGTGTTCATACTGTGTTTTTTGGTTTCGAATCACGGTACGTTTGCGTCATCAGCGTGGCAGCTGTTTACCTCTGTTACTAGGTAACGACTATGAAGAAGACGGCAAAATGAATAGATGCTTGCTCGCTTCATTTTTGTACTTGGGATTTTAACAGTTTTGATTTATTTTCAAAGCGCCAGCAGAACAGGACATTCGTCTATTTGTCACGACAACGTAATGTAACAGTTTCAAAAGAATGTGGGAGTCAACTTCTGTAAACAGAAATGAGATACAAATTATCTCCGCTGCAGCTCGTCAGTCACGCTTATCAAGAAAGTGAGTGAGTTAAAACATATACAACCTGATCTCATGACGAAAACGCACCTGTGGGAACGTTTTCATGAAAAGTTGCGAAACTTCTACCAGTACAGTAAGTACAAATCACTGCAGTTTCCAACAGAAATGAACACTAGAGGCGGTAAAACAGCAAGCACTTGTAATCGTTTTTGTATACATGTATGATTACAGCTCAATAATTCCTATTTTTGCATTATCGTAAGCCGAAGGTTTAGGGTTAGGCTAGGCTAGGTGTAGACGTTAACAAGACACAATCTAAGAACACTTAATTTATTGTTAGTTTCCTGCCACAGCTGTAGCCCTTCTAGCCAAAACCCCATATGTTTCGCTTTCTGGTAGTGTTGATGATGCAAAATCCTCATCCTGTGAAAAGCATGACTCCCGATCAAAGAGCTTAGACATGACAGATCGAAAAACAAGCTAAAACCGATTGTTTGTGGTTGTGTTTTTACATCATATTCGCTTTTGTTCATACTATCTGGTAGGTTTAGGTGTAGTGCAGATGGTAAGTTGTACGTTGCCTTGCGAAAACGTTCCCACAAGTACGTTTTCGTCATTAAATCAGGCTCCATAAATACCTATATATAAAGTATTTGATAAATGCACTGTATGAACAATTCCCTGATAGCACGTTCATCTCAGAGACGTCTGTTTGAGACTGCAAGACATAGTTTGCACATCTGCAATACGTCTAGTGGACGTTTCCTATCAGATGTCAAATAGACGTCTATTAAATGTCTTTAAGATGCTTATGAATTAGAATGTATGTAAAACTGACATCTTACAGACGTCTCTCAGATGTTTGTACACAGCAGATGATTTCCAGATTAAGAGATCTTTAACAGACAGCTTGCAGACGTACGTGTGCTATCTGGGTTCATACTTCATTAATAGTGGCTCACTTCTGTGATTAGGAAGATTGTGTTCACATCAGAAGTGAATCAAAGTGTGAAATCACCCTTATTTACATTTAAAAAGCACAAACTTACCTTAAAAGGTCCACTGAAGTGCTTTGAAACACGCAGCATTATTCTGTGTGTTGACATAATTTCAAGTGAAACAAGAAGACATGGTGGGACATATCCAGCAGTCCCACCCCCTTTTTTAAATAGCCAATAGTGTTGGGCCAGAGCCGTTGAGCTGGGTAAAACTGCATTTGACAGCGTATGACAGCCAAAAAATGTCATCCCTATCGCATTATCTACAGTATAATTAAAATGCCATTCTGTCTAGAATTAAAATGTGTCTGATACGTTCTGTGGTGTGTGCCAATTCACCCATACGATCTGCTCTGTGCTATCATGTCCTTGGACCGGAGCAGGCTGTGTGCCCGCCAAGGTGGTCCGTATGACACAAAGTGAAACGTCTCGGTTACGTATTGTAACCCTCGTTCCCTGAAGGAGGGAACGGAGACGTCTCGTCGAGACCGACGAATTGGGATATCGCCTGGATAGACCAATCTACTTCGTGTGTATACAAACGAGCCAATGAATATTGGCATGCATGATTGCAGCCAGCTGCGGCTGATCACAGCGTGAGCATATAATACGCAGCAGGTGCATGCATCATCAAGGTTTCGCTGAGGAGCTGGGACAGGCCCGGCCGTACAGCGGTGGTACAGGAGCCTCGGCGACGGGACGAGACGTCTCCGTTCCCTCCTTCAGGGAACGAGGGTTACAATACGTAACCGAGACGTTCCCTATCAGTCGGTCCGTTCGACGTCTCGTCGAGACCGACGAATTGGGATCCCTAACAAAGCGCCGTGGCTGCTGTCCCTTCCAGTGTCCTGAGCGGGCCCCCTGGGACCCGTTACTGGCTTTGGCCAGGGGCTCGCATCAAGGAGAGTCAGTCACTGCTTTATAACTCAGCACCATCTATTTCAGTGAAACTGAAGCACTGGGAATATGCGGAGCTCACGTCCTTCCGATAGGAGGTTCGGAGCAATACACATATAACTCAATTCCGGTTTATATGGAAGATTGGAGGTGATTGAACCCTCGTATACTGGTAGAAGTACTACCGGGGAAACACACAGCCTCTAGGGCGCAATGTGGAATTGTAAGAGATGCAACTGAGTCTCTACGTAGAGCCTAGCCCTCTATCGGTTCTGAAGGATTCATCGAGTGAGGGCCTGACGCCTGACGTTCCGCTACGTCGGCTGTCAAGCTCAGCGGAGGAGCTCGACAGAGCTACTCTTAGGTTACTCTGGAGCAGTATAGCAAGCCGACCCAAGGCCTCTCTGTGCCTACCCGTTTGAGGTGAGAACACAGGAGGAAACTGTGTCTACACGAAGGCTATAGAACCTTGTGAACGTGTTAGGGGTCGCCCAGCCCGCCGCTCTACAAATGTCATTTAGCGAGGCGCCACGAGCCAATGCCCAGGAGGATGCGACACTCCTAGTCGAGTGCGCTCTCAGCCTGAGGGGGCAGGGCACACCCTGAACCTGATAGGCCAGGGTAATGGCATCCACTATCCAGTGGGCCATCCTCTGCTTGGAGACGGCATTCCCCTTCTGCCTGCCTCCATGACACACAAAGAGCTGGTCTGAGGTCCTGAAGCTTTGTGTCCGGTCAACGTAGCATCTAAGTGCTCGGACGGGGCAAAGCAAAGCTAGGGCTGGGTCTGCCTCCTCCGAGGGCAGCGCTTGCAGGCTCACCACTTGGTCCCTGAAGGGAGTCGTGGGAACCTGGGCACATAACCTGGCCGGGGCCTCAGTGTTACCTGGGAATCCGCCGGGCCAAACTCTAGGCACGAATCGTTGACCGAAAATGCATGCAGGTCTCCTACCCTCTTGATGGAAGCCAATGCAAGCAGGAGCAGAGTTTTCATTGAGAGAAACTTCAGCTCAACTGACTGCAAAGGCTCAAAGGGAGCCTGCTGCAGTGCTGAGAGCACTAGCGACAGGTCCCAAGAGGGCACGGAAGGGGGCCTAGTGGGATTCAATCTCCTGGCTCCCCTAAGAAACCTGGTGACCAGGTCGTGCTTCCCTACCGACCTTCCTTCTATGAGGTCGTGGTTGGCAGCTATAGCAGCCACATAGACTTTAAGGGTTGAGGGGGACAGCCTACGCTCCAACCCTTGCTGCAAAAAGGAGAGCACGGTTCTGATCGGGCATCTTCGGGGGTCCTCTCCCCGGGAGGAACACCAATCAACGAACAGGTTCCATTTAAGGGCGTAGGCATGTCTAGTAGACTGCGCTCGCGCCGAAGTAATAGTGTCAACTACCCCTTGGGGTAGGTCACTTAGAACCTCCGCGTCCCGTCCAGGGACCAGACATGTAATTTCCAGAGGTCTGGACGCGGGTGCCACAAGGTGCCCCGTCTCTGAGTCAGAAGATCCTTCCTCAGAGGAATTTGCCAGGGAGGGGCTGTCGCGAGGAGCATGAGTTCGGGGAACCAGGTCCGAGTGGGCCAATAAGGGGCTACCAGAAGGACCTGCTCCTCGTCCTCCCTGATCTTGCACAATGTCTGTGCGAGAAGGCTCACTGGGGGAAACGCATATTTGCGGAGGCCCCGCGGCCAGCTGCATGCCAGTGCATCCGTGCCGAGTGTGCCCTCGGTCAGGGAGAAAAAGAGCTGGCAGTGGGCTGTCTCCGGGGAGGCGAACAGATCTACTTGAGCCTCGCCGAAGCGTCTCCAAATCAGCTGAACCGACTGGGGGTGGAGTCTCTACTCTCCGGGAAGCGCAGCTCGTGAGAGCTCGTCGGCCACACGGTTGAGCAACCCGGGAATGTGAATGGCACGAAGCGACCTCAGATGCTTCTGACTCCACAAGAGGAGATGACGGGCGAGTTGCGACATGCGACGGGAGCGTAGACCGCCTTGCCGGTTGATGTACGCAACGGTCGCAATATTGTCTGTACGGACCAGCACGTGTTTGCCACGTAGGTGCCCCTTGAGGCGGAGCAGGGCGAGACGTACTGCAAGCAACTCGAGGCAGTTGATGTGCCAAGTCAGCTGGGGGCCCGTCCAAACCCCTGAAACTGCCTGTCCGTCGTACGTGGCTCCCCACCCGGTGGCGGAGGCATCCGTGTGAACCACAGCATGCCTGGAGACCTGTTCCATGGGTACTCCAGCCCGTAGGAATGAGAGGTCTGACCACGGGGTGAAAGTCTGGCGGCAAGCCGGAGTTATCTGAACCCGGTGAGAGCCGCGAAGCCACGCTCTCCTCGGGACTCGGCCATGGAGCCAGTGTTGAAGCGGTCTCATATGGAGCAGCCCGAGCGGTGTCACCGCCGAAGCTGCTGCCATATGCCCCAGGAGCCTCTGAAATTGTTTCAGTGGGACCGCTGTCCTGCTCTTGAACGTGTCTAGGCAGTTCAACACCGACTGAGCACGTTCCTGCGTGAGGCGTGCTGTCTGGCTGACCGAGTCCAGTTCCATACCGAGAAAAGAGATTCTCTGTGTTGGAGAGAGTTTGCTCTTTTCCCAGTTGACCCGAAGACCCAACTGGCTGAGGTGTGCGAGCACCAGGTCCCTGTGTTCGCATAACTGAGCCCGAGACTGTGCTAGGATGAGCCAGTCGTCGAGGTAGTTGAGAATGCGAATGCCCTGTTCTCTGAGGGGAACAAGGGCCGCCTCCGCGACCTTCGTGAAGACACGGGGGGAGAGGGACAGCCCGAAGGGCAGGACCTTGTACTGATATGCCCTGCCTTCGAACGCGAACCGCAGAAAGGGTCTGTGGCGCGGAAGGATTGAGACATGAAAGTACGCGTCCTTCAGGTCGATCGCTGCAAACCAATCTTGGGGACGGACACATTTGAAAATGTGTTTCTGAGTGAGCATTTTGAACGGTAGCCTGTGAAGGGCCCTGTTCAAGACGCGCAGATCCAAGATCGGTCGAAGCCCGCCGCTTTTCTTGGGTACTATGAAGTACGGGCTGTAAAAGCCTGTCCTCATATCGGCTGGAGGGACCGGCTGTATCGCTTCCTTCGCCAGCAAGGAAGCGATCTCTGCACGCAAGATGGGAGCATCTGCGGCCCTGACAGAGGTGAAGTGAATCCCTCTGAACTTGGGAGGGCGCCGGGCGAACTGAATCGCATAGCCGGAAGTGATGGTCCGAAGGAGCCAGCAAGATGGGCTGGGAAGCTCTTTCCAGGCCCCCAGAAAATGAACAAGCGGCACAAGGGGGACCATCGGCGTACCCGCGGGGGAGCAGCGATGAGGGGGGCAGGGCCCCTGCCTCACAGTCTCGTTGCCGGACCGGGGCGGGGTCAGAGCGTCTGTATGTTGAGTGTGTGAGACGCTTACCTGCGTATGAGCCGATGGTGCGTGAGTAGTCCGTCTCGCCGTACTCTCGAACCGCCCATCGTCGCTCGCTGGCGAGGGGGGAGGACGGGTGAGGCGCAGGGATGACCTGCGCACTCCCCGTAGTCCCACATGGGGACCCAGAGATAGAGAAATTTGCTCTTTTGTCGAGTATTTGGGTACCACCGACCTGACGGTCGGTGGCGGGGAAAAAACAAACAAAAGATTCTCCGCCCGGCCCTCCTCCGGGGGAGGGAGTGGTGCGGTCACCATCTCCCGAAGAGCAGCATCCTCCATCTCTGGGTCGCCCGTCTCAGGGTCTCTTGCTCTTACGCTTCCCACTGGTCTTTGTGGGGGCCTGGACGGGCTGGGCGGCTGCCCGGCGACCGGCTCCACGGCGCCGTTGTGAAGGCTGCTGCGGTGGCTGCTGTGGAGCGGAGGCGGAAGCCGGGGGCCGCCCTCGGCGACGAGCAGACTGGGGTGCCGCCGGCGGACGGGTGGAGGCAGCAGCTGTACGCCGGGGCAGGATGTGACTGATGGCCTCAGTCTGCTTCTTGGCCGCGGAAAACTGCTGGGCAAAGTTCTCCACAGCGTCGCCGAAGAGGCCGGTCTGGGACACCGGAGCGTCGAGGAACCTGGTCTTATCGCAGTCCCTCATATCAGCCAGACACAGCCAGAGATGGCGTTCCTGGACCACCATGGTGGACATGGCACGACCCAGAGACCGCGCGGTCACCTTCGTCGCACGTAGCGCGAGGTCCGTGGCGATACGAAGTTCACGGAGAACTTCTGGGTCGTGACCACCCTCGTACAGGTCTTTCAGTGCCTGGGCCTGATGCACCTGTAGCAACGCCATAGCGTGAAGGGCGGAACCAGCGGAGCCGCAGGCCGCATAGGCACTGCCGATCAGAGCCGACGAGTGCCTACAGGCCCGGGACGGGAGCGACGGATTGTTGCCCCGCCAGGTGGAAGCGGCGCCCGGACACAGTTGCATCGCAACCGCACGCTCCACCGGCGGGACGGCCGTGTATCCCCGCGCTGGTCCGCCATCAAGGGTGGTTAGGGAGGAAGTCCCACTCGAGCGGTTTCGGGCAGTGAAAGGTGCCGTCCACGTTCGGGTGAGTTCTTCATGCACCTCCGGGAAGAATGGCACCGGGGTGGGGCGCTGAGAACCAGCGCGGGCCACCCCGAGATACCAGTCATCCAGCCGGGAGGGGTCGGGACGTGATGGAGGGTTCCATTCAAGCCCTACCCTCTCGGCGGCCCGGGCAAGCATAGCCATCATCTCCGGGTCAGTATCGGGCACCGCTGACCGCCCAGTGGACGACAGTGTGCCCTCCTCCTCCTCAGAGAGGTCTGGCTCTCCCCCCGATGCTGCAACCGACATCTGTTCGTCGGGGGGGGCCCCAAAAGTAACGGGCGGTACCCCTAAGGGAGGTCCAACCCGCTCCCCTGAGAGCCCCGGTGGCGACGGAGTGTCGGTGGAAGGAGGAGCCCCCGCCGATGGAATGGGCGGGGGGTTCCTCACCGTCACCGTCAGACCGGGCAGCCCTCTGCTTCCAGCGACAACGCCCCCCCGGCGTTGCCTGGAGGAACGTTCGTTCTGGGCAGAGGGACTGGAACCCCGCCCCTTTGCAGGAAACGGAGTCTGGTCCGCAGCTCCGTGATGGTCATCCCCCCACAATGAGGACATGACTCATCCACGAACGCTGCCTCAGCGTGTTGTAAGCCCAGACACGTGAGGCAGTGTGCGTGGCCATCACCCGGCGCCAGGAAACGGCCGCACCCAGAAACGCACGGGGAGAAAGGCATGACGCCTCGTCTTTAAAAAGACGCTCAACCCGTGGAGCTCTTTTTTAGAAATTCACTCTTTTCAAAAATTGCTCTTTTAGGAATTTGCTCTTTTAATGCTGAGGCGCACAGGGGAGATGGCCGCAGCAACACAGAAGGTGGATGGTGAAGACCAGCTGTGTGCTTCCACTCGACACGGAAGACCACGCCGCTGAAGCGCCGTGCCGCCAACACAAAAGAGACAAAGGAAGGTGAGTGTTGCTTCTTGGCTCGTTCCACAATAATGGTCCAGCTCCGAAGCGAAAGCTTGATGATGCATGCACCTGCTGCGTATTATATGCTCACGCTGTGATCAGCCGCAGCTGGCTGCAATCATGCATGCCAATATTCATTGGCTCGTTTGTATACACACGAAGTAGATTGGTCTATCCAGGCGATATCCCAATTCGTCGGTCTCGACGAGACGTCGAACGGACCGACTGATAGGGAACCAGTCTTCTTTCGCCCCGGCTGAATGCATATTTACACTGTCCGAATCATTCCCTATTCCCTATATTGTGCACTACATGCCATTCACCGTACAGAAAATACAAATTCTGTGAACAAGTGACCAATTTCAGCCACACTTTCAGCCGCTATTTATAATCATTAATCCATATTGGTGGAAGATAGAGTTTTGAATGCTTATATCTTGTAAATGCGAATTTTGTTGTTGTTTTGGAAAACACTAGCTTAAAGATAACCTTAAGGCTAACATATTCATACTAAAAGCCAAAAAACTTCAATTTTGATTTCATGGGGACTTTAATATGTGCTCTCTGAAAACAAGTTGTAATATCTTATGCAGTTATAGTACTTTTCAAGTGAATTTATCTTGTTTCAAGGATTTCCAGAAATAGAAAAACAAGTAAAGCTGGGTGCACACTGTAGAATTTATAATAATTCATTATAATTATTTCATGTCAGACTGTGCTAACATGATCCCAACTATAAGCCTTGTCACACTGTGGGATCTCAGCTGTCAGTAATGTCAAACTGTTCGACAAGTCAAAACTTATTAAAAACAAACATACACAAGAAGTTTTACATCAGCTTTGCATCATCAGTTGGTGACATGTTCGATGATGGTGAAACAAATTCATGAGGAAATGAAATGGTAGCAAATAATCTCTAGTGTTAAAAGGATGGGTTTTTTTTTAATGAAAAGTCTCATTAACGACTCACCCTCATGCGCATTCCAGGGGCCTTGAACGTGGTAGTTGCATTGCTGTCTACGCAGCGTCAAAAAGCTCTTAAATTTCATCAAAAGTATCTTTTTTCCAAAGTATTTGTGTTCTGAAGATGAACGAAGGTCTTACAGGTTTGCAACGACATGAGGGTGAGCAATTAATGACTGAATTTTTATTTTCTGGTGAACTATCCCTTTAAATTTTACACTATTCATAGCAGTTTATATAGCAGTGAAAAGGTGGCCTGGGTCATTCATTTCCATTAAGTTTTCTTGCGAAAATATGCAATTTTATGCAAATGACGAGCAATACACCAACCAATAGCAGTGCAGATAATGATACATCAGTTGAGTAGGAAGGCCTGCTAAAAGATGAGCAGCAATTACATGTGGTGACTACCTATGGAAGCAGAAGGTGGAGCTCATGTGATACCGCAGTCGAGTAGCTGATCCTAATACAGCGTCTGTCAGTGTGAACGGCCCTTAACGTGAAAAAGGTTTCAAGAGGATTTATCGCACGTCTCTTAATCAAGTCGCACCTGGTTCAGACATGGACGTTGCATCACATGAGCATTACGATGCAGGTGACTCATAACCTCAATAAAAGCCAAGAAGATATTAACTCATTACGGTTTAATTCTGTCACAGTTGGTGGTGTCACACTGCAGAGAGGAATTCTCGGGATGAAACTCTAATAGCTGCCAGCACACTGTCATCTTACTCTCAGTACTTATCCTCAAGGGGATAACTGGATTAAAAAAAAAATACAATTGCGGGACTCATAAACACAATTTGCATTTCCCTCTCATGTCCTCCAAAAATAACTTGAGGAAGTAACATTTAATTGCGAGGCTTGTTATTTATTTATATATTTCCCTTTTTTCATTGCAAATAACAGGATGTTTTGAAGTTTCAAAGAGTGTAATTACATAGGTACACATGCACGCACACACACTTCCCTAAATCAAAGGGGACTTTACATGCTGAGACCCTTGGCTAACTGATGTTTTGCTGGACTTCTGAGTTATAATAACCCAGGCTCTGAGCAACAGTGCTTGTGTTTTATAGAGCAGTTCAGTTTGTAATATTAAAACCTACAAGAAAATTGGCAGTTTTGAGGTATGGGTTCCCCCGGGAACTTCCTAATGATGTTTTGGGATAAAATAATGTCTGTAGTTAACATTACTTACAGACTTTCACGTTTTGTTTCATGCGTTTCATACTTCAAACATGAATTTTAAGTTGCTAACTAAGGACTAAAACTGCTGCAAGTTCGCAAATTGGAAAACTGTTGTAATCTAGTTCTTATTTACCAAACTGTTAGCTAATTAGTTAAATGCGGAGCAACCTAAACACTCCACAGTGTAATTTATGTTGTAAAACAAAATATGTTTTAACCTTCTGGGTTGGTCTAAATTGGTAATATTGTTCAGATGCAATATGATATGATCCAAATTACTTGACCATAATAGTACAAATCTTGGTGAATTTTGTGGTATTATCTATGTGAACACACAAATGTGGACAGGATTTGAAAAGGATGAATTGTCTGAAAAAAAGTCACACTGTGCTTTTTATAGTCGATGAGGTTAAACTAAAAAAGGATTGCAAAATAGACATCCACTCACACTCCAAAATGTATAAATGGCTTTGTAACATCCAATACCTAATAAAATAAGTAATTATGTATGAAAATACTGTTCTAAGTAACTAGGAAATGCACAGTCCTAATCCATTAATCCATTATTTTTTTTACAATCACAAGGATGCATTTCTTAATACTTAGGTCTTAGTTTTTAAAACTCTTCATACAGGTCTCCCAATCAACTTGTAACTTGTCCAAACAATTAATTGTACATTCAAAATGCACTAAAACTACAAAACACTTCTTAAATGTCTCAAAGCAAGGCATTCTTCCATAACTGTAGCAAAAGTCGTCACCTAACAAACACACTTTGACACTCATAAAACACTGATCTACAACAGGTAGCACTATACAATGTTTTCTTTAGTATAATTTCTTTACAAATAGTACTTGTTTTTTTTTTAATTATGAATATATAATTGCTTATCACTGTGTAATGAGTTTTGAAAAAGTGGCATAAGTATTGAGAAACTGATCCTAGTGATGGTTAAAAAATAAATAAATAAATATACAGTGTCAGTTACAAATTTTCAACTCCCTTGACCTGCAAGACCTTGCTGCAGAGAACAAAATTTTGTGAAAACAATTCAACAAAGGTACACTATTAGAGAAAGTTAATAATACACATTTGAGTAATTCTGAGACTGTAAATTGATGAATAATAATAATAAAATAAATCTAATTGGCTCTAAACGTTCGTGTTCAAAATTATTCAACCCCCAAAATCAAATATGGTGCAGAATCTTTTATTCCTTAAAACCACCCATAAACGCTGCTTAGAAGTTCTTAAAAGCTGTCACCTCTCTACTGCAATATTGGCCCATTCTTTGCCTGAAAATGCTTTCAGATCACTGATAATCTTTGTTTTTCACTTTTTCCCACTACAAATTCAATCAAATATTTTCAGTGAAAACTGAATCTGCAGACTGAACAGGCAACTCAGAAAAATTCTATGACGGATCCCTGAACCAAGCATAAGTAGATTTGGATGCTTTTGGATGAATGTCACCTTCTGCAACAGTAAAACACCCCCGTAACAGGACTGGTTTGACTATGGAGATGGTGTTCTTCTGCTCATTCTTCTATCAAAGTCAGCATTTTATGTTCTTTTTGCTCAAGAATGGCATTCAGCAAGATGCCCCAGACATGAAAGCTATGCTTGTCTTGTGTTCATCTTATACTCTGCATAGAAATGTTTTTCCACCTTTCATTGGGTCATCTTGAAAGTCTTTGGCTGTGCATTGCAAGTTTTTCCTCAGTTGTTCTGATCAAACATTTTATGATATTGTGTCTTTTCTTCAACACCCTCAAAGGTACTTCTGGTACAACACATTCTAAGCTAAGGAATAAGACTGCCGGCTGTGTCTCAAGGAACTTTTAATGTCTTGGAAATCTTCATATAGCCTTAGACTATCTAAAGTATAATATGTCATATAGCCTTATAGACTTTTTAAAGCATAATACGTATCAATAACCTAATAACCTTTGTTATGTATATAATTACTACTTGTGTAGTGTAACATCATCTGCCAGTCTCATAAACTCATTATCGGCATTATATTTGCCAACCTAATTGTGTTAAATTACACAATATTGAGAGTTTTCACAAATCGAATAAAATGCTTCCTCTGTTTTGTCTCTCTCCCTCTTTCTCTCTCACACACATACACACTGTAGGCCAAGAGTTATAAAAATCAATGACTGGGCCCTACTTCCAAATCTGGATTCAATTTAGTGTTAAATCAACACTAATTAATCATTAATTAATTAAAGTGCTTAGCCGGAACAAACTACTTTCATGATCCATGAAGTCTCTGGGGAGAATATTTCTCCTTCCCTTCACTTAAAATGTGGCACATTAAAGCACTCCATTGGTCTACTCGATGTTTTTCCTGCCGAAAGATCAAGATTTGATACCAAAAAAACGGCTCAAGTCAATATGCGTTAGCCGCGCTTGATTGATTAAACTCACCCACACTTTTTAGCACACAACATGAGAGATAGATTGCTAATTGTTTCAAATTATTATGTGTTCTTTGTAAAAGACATCGGCAGCCCGTGTCATTGGAGACTAATGCTAAAGGCAGCCGAATATGATGCAGTCAGTGGCGTTCGCTGAGCTGAGGGACCCCATCACACAGTCTTAGTGTGGATATGCTCCAGTGATAACCAAAGAGACAGGCTGCTCTAGTGCTGCCATTGTGATGACATGTTTAATAGGCAGTCCTAATGACACACACACATCATGGGACCTGTTGGGAAGGCAAGAAGTCACCACAGTGACAGAATGCCTGAAAAACTCAGATGATTCAGGGCTGTTATTTGCATCTTTTCCCCGTAGCTGTCACGTCTGAGAGCGGTTTTCCACATGATCGAATGGAATTGCATATAGAAGAGAAACAATGGGAGATTACTTTCGCAGATCTAAGAAAACAACATGACCTCAATGGGAGGAACCCAAGCCTTGTGTGCCAGGATAAATTGTACCCGTGAGAATGTATAGCCACCCACCTGCATGCCAAGAAACAAACACAGACCTCCTCTGAGCCAGTCATTAAAATAAATGCTTGTATGAAGGGAAATGGAGTTGGACTAGTGCAAAGAAGCGTAAAAGAAAGAGTAAGTAGTGGCGTTTCAGTCGTGACCTCTTTTAAACTTGCTATAACGCTACTGTTTGAAATAAAGGAGTGTGTGAATGTGGTTTACACTCCTACAGTGTGATTTATAGAATGTGCAATTTGAATCATATGTTTTAAAGCGTGTCTTTATGAACACTAAAGTAAATGGAAATTTAATAGTAGATACATTCGATTACCCGTTTATTGTATCCATCCTTGTAAAAAGCAACAATATTTCAAATGCATCCACTTAATTGGTGAATAAAAAAAGTGAATGTTTGCTTCTGCTGCTTGCGTCGATTGCTGGCCCTTAAGAAACAGGAGTTGTCATCATATGTCGTCTGCAAACAAAAATGCGTCTGAAACTGACACGGAAGAGAGGAAGTATTTGAATAAAGTCATTGTTTTTGTTTTCTTTGCATGTAAAAAGTATTCTCAAAGCTTTATACAATTAAGGTTGGACCACCTGATGTCACATGGACTATTTAAATGATGTCCTTATCTTTCTAGGCCTTTAATTTGCGTTGCTGTCTATGCAAGATCGGAAAGCTCTTGGATTTCATCAAAAATATCTTAATTTGTGTTCTGAAGATCAACAAAGGTCTTACAGGTGACTAATTAATGACAGCATTTTCATTTTTGGGTGAACTATCCCTTTAAAATATGCATAAGCTTATTCAAAATAATAAACAATAATATAAAAAATCAATATCACACAAGTAGACGTGAGATATGGCTGTATATTGGCACTGCTGTGATTCGGCCGTAGGTAATGCGTGACGTTATACAGCCATATCTTACATCTACGAGTGTTATATTGCATTAATACAACAGTTTGACAGCACAATGGTGTAAATACATAAGAATCAACAGCAGAGTGTCTCTAAAAACCTCCTTTTGTGCAGAACTACTTTCTTCTGCCACGGATTCAAAACTCGATTGAACAGCTGAGCATAAGCCTCCGTTACTAATTCAAAAAACGTCACTTTAGGACTAGTAATGAAGGAACATTGTATTAAAAGCTCACTGAATTATGTAGAGTTTTATAAGAGAGATGAGCTATCATGATTACCTGCGTCTGATACAGCATTTATTCTTTATATTCACAATAAAACATTAGTTTGAATGTCCGCTGAGGAAAGAATTATCTTTGTCATAACATTAAATTCTTTTTGGAATTGATTCCCAGCCCTAGTATTCATCTTCCTTTTAAAAGCAACATTATTTTAAATCCATCCACTTAATTGGCAAACAAATGATGTTTACTTACACTTGTAAAGACTGCTGGTCCTCAAGGAATGGCATTTGTTATCCGCCTGTATCCAGGGACTGAAAGATGCTGGCTGATGTAAGCTAGCGACCAGCTGAGATTATGAGGAACAGGCTACGGTATGCAGAGATGGCAAACGATGCTCATCAGTGGGGCTGGAAGGCTTCACTCTGCCCTGTGGAGTTTGGCTGCGGGGGCTTTGTGGCAACATCTACCGTAAAGCTGCTTAAGGAGTTGAAAATCCATTGCCAAACCCTGTGCCAGACCAACAGAGAAGTTGAAGATACTGCAGAATACTGCAGTTGATGGCTATGGTTAAGGATGAAAGATTCCAGCTGGGCCCCAAGATGATAGGGACTCACAGGTCTCATGAGCCTGTGGTGGGCCTGTCTCTGCAGAGGGTAGAAGATGGGTCTTATTTTCATCTGCTGGTGGTGGCAACTTTATATCCACAAAGTGCAGTAAGCCTTCAAAATGAGACTCATACCATCTTGTCTTATGTTTTTTTAATATCATTTACATTTAAAGAGATTTGTTTACCATCTATAACAAGTCTAAAGACACTAGGAATGTTGCCTGGAAACTATTTAAATGAGTTACATTTGAAGCACTAAAATTACTATAATAAAAAATCGGTAAAACGTATTCCACCTTATTGTTCAACATGGACGTAAGCCTATGGGTGAGACTTCCGGTTCATTAGCCACTAGGGAAATAACGAGAAGAATAACAACGTGTCATAAACGGGAAAACTGTTAGCACTACACTCCAGTGTTTTTATAATTAAGATAATACATTAAAATAATATGGTAAGACACACTAATTTGCAATATCAAGCAGCAAAATGAGCTGTTTTGTACAGCTAGAAATTCAGTCAAACCAAAATGCACTGAGACACATTCAACATTTCTCATATTACCACAGTTAACTATTTGCTATAGTTTAGAAAATGGTAATAAAATATGACAAGACCACAAGAGTTAAACTGTGTAAGAACAAATCCATCTTGATAACTCCGATAGAAAGGTATGTAACAAAACATGGTCAGGTCAAAGTGTCAAATCAAATTTTTGGTCCCAAATTTTTATACATTTTACTGGTAGTCTACTGTATAAAGAATTTTTTGGCTATAATATGTCACAGTTTATATTATTTTGCTATCCTCACTTACATAAATGAACTAGTGTCCTAGTAAAAGATATCAAAAATTATATCTGGTGTCTGAATAATTTTTGGTTTGACTGTAGCTGGATGCAGATGAGTAAATTAATCAGAATTTTTCTTTTTGATTAACTCATTCAAAAGATTCAAGTCACGAGTGGTAGAAGAATTATGAAATAGCTTTCTATCCCTAATAAAAAACACTTGGAGGTTGGCAATATGACCAAAATCGTGTACCACAAAATGGGTCTTTTTTTTTTTTTTTAAAGGTAATGATTCATATCACAATATAGTAATCTAATCTTTTAAACTGCTTTGAAATGATGTGCATTGTGGAAAGCGCTTTAGCAATAAACCTAAACCTAATAGTGTTGAATGTACAGTATTCACTCAGCCAGATAGTGACATTTAGATCTACTAGGTTATGTTATAAAGGCCAGATATCACTGAAGGCATCCGAGATGGTACCATATTGAGCACCCAGAAAATAAGGCTTTACCCTTTGCTGTCAGGAATGCTTACATGGATGCTGGTTCAGATCTGGTATGCGTTATATCCCAATCCCATTCTCCTTCCCTTGCAAATCAATTTTGCTGCCTCTCTACACTATCCGATAAAGGCAAAAAACTCATAAATAACATAAAAAAATATCTTTTATGAGCTTCGCCGGAGGGCTTGAAAGCTGAATAGAAACGTAGCCTTATATGCTATTCACTACTGTATTAAATCCGCTGTAAATCCACAAGGCAGACATTAGCATCTAACAGCTTGTGAAAAGCAGAGTTGTTTGTCATTCATGCATGAAATGAATTTCACACAGGTTCGAACCTTTGCTAAATTTGCAGATGTGCATAATTGAGAATTTAGCATGCTAATTGACGCCTACTATCATTCATGAGTTCATTTCAGGGAGACTTTTCTCAGCAGATGGGAAAGTTTGTTACCTATTGACTCAGACTGATCGATCTTCACTGCCACTGCCTTCATCCGCTGTGTCAGATTCAATAGTAAGGTACAAGAAGTTCTGCAAGAACATCGATTCTGACCCCATCTCAAAGGAAGGAAGAAAAAGGCTCATGTCTTGAGTTGTTTTCCCACACATGCTGATGGATGCTGCATGAGCTGCCCCAAACCACTGTAACATTCATTTGCTGTATCTAACGTTATTTGTGCATGCAGCACAGTTGGATTTTGGAGGATTTTCAGAAGACTATATTTCTAACATGTATGCATAGGAATGTATTTTGCATAAATTAAGACTACCAAAATGTTAAAGTTTTTTTTTTTTTTTTTTTGTTAACCGCTACTGCAGTTGTCTTAGACTCATACTAGTGGACTCAAACTAGTGGTGTGATGCAATATCAAAAACACGTATGTTCTCACTTACCAATGACATTGTAGAAGGGTTGCCAGGTCCCAGAAGAATATCCAGTCTAAAACTGACTCAAAAGCTGCCCAAAAGGAATGAAAACAAGCCTTTCTGTGAAATTTAAACATCTCCTAAAGTGACTTTCTGCCACTGTAAATTCAACATTTGCAGTTTTAGACGTCGTTTTCTTTGATATTAACTTTAGTACTTGTCGCTATAGTTTAGGTCAAATATAATATGGACAGGTGGGTTCATAGTTATTGGTAATGGATTCATACTTGATCATTCTATTACTTTTATCAAGGATTTGAACAGCAATAGTGTAGTTACTTTGGATTTGACTAGGACGAACAAGATACCTGCCTAATTATGAAGGAAAAATTTCTATAAAAATACGTACAGTTGAAATTATTGACTTGCTCAAGTTAATTCCACAAAGAGATTTTTTTCTGAAAAGAATCTCTTGAGCCTGTTCCTCTTTGTTTCTTTTCACCATCATGTCACTGCCATGAATGGTAAGAGTGGCAAGAAAGACAGCCATTAAAGGTTAACTAATTTACGTAATGTAGCATATGAATGCTTTCAAAATTGCATTGACTTGTGTTAATGTGCAGCATTCATCTAATATGTGGAAAATGCCACTATATTTCTGAACTTTCTTTGCCTGATTCTTTTCATCGACATCATCATGGTTTGAGCCATCACAATGGCAAACTCAGTGAAAAATGTCATATGACAGCAATTAAAGATAAGTTATATCTCACCGTTTTATATGAACACATCAAAAAACTATAACTTATGTTACATTCCAGCATTAACTTTTAATTCTAGAAAATCCCCATATCTAAACATATTCTTGTGTTTCTGTCATCGAATGACTCCTTCCACCTACATGCCTCTGTTTGATCAAATATAATGGTAAACATGATGAAAAAGTTCAAAAAAGGCATATCAAATCTGAATGTTTTGTATATGAATACATCAATAAACTATTAGCTTGTGTTGCAGTGCAGCATGGATCTTATATTCTAGAAAATCACTGTTTCTGAGCATGTTATTCTCCTTTCCTTTCTTTGCACTATTTTTTTCCTGTCTACATACCATGGTTTGAGTTGCCACAATGGAGAATATGGTAAGAAAGATCATGTGACAACATTAAAAAACTGTATTAAAGAGGGGCCTTTGAAGCGGTTTCTTGTTTTTCTTTGTCTTTGTAGTGTTACAAGCTGTTTGTACATAGATAAGATCTGTAAAGTTGCAAAGCTTAAAGTCTCAAAACTAAAGAGATATTTATTATAAATGTTAAGACTCAGCCACACCTCTCTAAAACGGCTCGTTCAAACAAGCCCCCACTTGTCCACGTCACAGGGTGAGTAGATTAGCATAACACCACCCATATGTATATGAATGTATATGAACACGTAACTTTTACTAGCTGTAGTATTGTTGCAGTCGACATGTTGTGGAGACACAGTGTGTTTCATTGCCAAAGCAAAAGTACTTTGTTTGGCTTTCAAATGAGGACACAACTAGAAATCAGTGGTTAAGTTATATTTACAACACTGTTCCGGAACAGTACGACGCAAATATTCAAGTGGGTAAGGTGTATTTCATGGAGGACTGTTTCCTGAACCTGGGAGAGCAGCTTACAATGCCAGCTGTACACAAAGGGTTAAGGCTATAAAGTGGGGCACTTACAATTGTGTTATGTTTATGTGGAAAAAGACAGTATGAGTCATTATAATCAGTAGTTATGTCCCCACTGGATGCAACAAATGCCTTGTTTATAATTGGTTTTATTGTTTCTGTCTTGTCACGCAGAGAAACGGCATGGTAAGGGGCGTAAGATTTCCGTCACATGCTTTAGGTATTCGGCCAATCACAACACACCGGATAGCTGGCTAATCAGAGAACACATCAATGATGAGTTTTGTAAAAATCGAAGCGTTTCAGAAAGGCAGGGCAGAGAGGCGCAACAATAATGTACATTATGTGGAAAATAATGTTGTTGTTTTTTTTTACCTCAAACTGCATAAACACATTGCATTACAACAAATACACAAAATAATGCTCTTTTTAGCAACATCATATGACCCCATTTAACTTGTGTCTAACTACAGCATTAACTTTATTATTCTATAAAGCCATGGTTTTTCTGAACATATACATATCTCTGTTTCTTTCTTTGCATGACTCTTTCCAATTACCTGCCATGGTTTGAGGCATTGTGACAAACTTGTAATACATCAAACTGTGATAGAAATAGTGGTGGGCATAGATTATTTTTTTTTTATCTAGATTAATCTCACTGTAATCTTGGAATTAATCTAGATTAATCTAGATTAAAATGGCTAATTTGAATTCTGCTGAAGGCATTCAGAGTATGTGTGCTACCCAAATAATGACTAAAAGTAAGTCTTTGAGAACAGGTTTCTCAAGCCAGGTGGCGATTAAACCAGGGGCTCATCTCCTGTTTCCAAAATGCATCACAAACTGCTTGACAATTGCATCTACAACACAATGAACTATACAAACTTGTGTAACCAACTATTCCTACACTGCATGTACTTCTGCATAAAAGGCTGCGTGTTGCAGTTAAATACACAGACGCGCACGGGCATGGATATCTGCGTGCATAGTCTTTGGTTAAACTGCGTTGCTTTTAGAAGTGTCAATTCAGTTGTTGCATATAGTTAAATATCTTTATTTCGGGATTATCAAAGTAAATTATAACTCACGCACGTGCCCCAGTAAAAAGGGTCTAGCAACGCCCCTGCCCTGAAGCAAACCCGGCGGCTTCATAGCTACATCCATGTTAGCACGTCTCGTTTGATGTGGTAATTTCACAGTAGGCATATACACAGGTTCGAAGACTCGTCCTCGCCCCCTACAGTGCAATTCGGCTAGGTATACATCCGCGCTAAAATATCAAGGTGAAAGTCATCATAGCTTGCGTTGTATAGACCCAGCTCCCAACCCAACTTTGAGAATAGATTAACGGCGATATTTTTTTTATCGCCCGATAAGAGTCTCACGTTAATGCAGCACGTTAACGCCGATAACGGCCCACCACTAAATAGAAATATTGTTAATTTGTGGGGGGTTTTTTGTTTGTTTGTTTTTATCTGGAAAATCACTGTATTTTTGAACATTTTTCTCTGTTTCTTTTTTTGCATGGACTCTTGGACTCTTTCCAACTACATGACACGGTTTGAACTATCAAAATGGCAGAAGTGGTAAGAAATGTCATGTGACAATATCAAAAACTTGAATTAACTTGTGTTAAATATTTTATTCTGGAAAATGGCATGGTTTAAGCCATCACAATGTTGAATATTGTAAGAAAGCTGACAGCAATAAAAGTCAAGTCAAATATGAATGTTTTGTACTTTCCAACAACTGTACATGCCATGGTTTGAGCTGTCACAATGACAAACAAAAAACTGTGTTAACTTTTGTTAAAGTGTAGCATGAATGTTTTATTCTGGAAAATTATTGTATTTCTTCTGTTTAGTATGAGATGGCATGGTTTGAGCCAGCACATTGGTGAATATGGTAAGAAAGATCATGTGACAATATACCTCCCTACTTCAGTAAGCGAAAACAAGTATGTGAAAAGAGTAGTATGTCTGAATTCAGTATCCATAAAACAGTTGGCAAAAAGCACCCAGATGACCTACTATTTCTGCTCAGATTATTTTATCCCATTTTGTCCAGTCCCATTTTATCCTGACCCATCAGGCCACAGGAGAGGATTTATGAATGGCAGTTATGCAACACAACAAATGCTTGTATAGGTAACATGACAGTTATGCTACAACATAACAGATGTAGTACATCCAAATTTTATTCATGCTACACACATTCACACTATATAGAATATACTTTTTAATGGTTGTGATTACTTATTCAATAGAAATACCTAATAAGGCCATTATGGGCACACTTTATCACTCTTTTTGTGGGCTTTAGGTTGCCAGGTGTCCATTCCAAGGATTAATACACATTAGTAAAATAATTAGTTTTTATTTTTCTCTACAAATAAACATTTTGATGACAACAATACAAAACGTAACCCACAGCTCATCTTTCATAATAGCCCGGTTGTTCAGGAAAACCACAACTCTGGCAACAATGCATCGTAGAAATGTGCTGTTCTCTGTCAGCCATGTATAATTTATTGGGTTGCCAGATAAAGAGAGAAGTATTTAGCTAGTCACAGGATTTTAAAATGCTTGCTTCAATGAGGCGACCCACTTCATGTAAACTACAGTTTTTCTTGATTGCTTTGATGTAGCCGTCAACTCAAACTCCACATTTTCAAAACACTTAACACACAGGCCTAAACAGTGGCACTCATGGTCAAAATGACACATTTTGTTTGCAAAAGGCTCTAACGTGCCAAAACATTTCAAATATGCAACAAAAGCAAATTTTACCTTCAAACAACACAACTTGCAAACAAGTATATGAGCTCTTTCAGTCAATCATTACACAATGGACAACAAAATACAAAATACAGAACTCAGTGTGAATCAGCGCACCATTGCTTGTCATTGTAGCCTATTGCCAGTGCCATTTGTTGTCTTTCTATATATGCTGTGTCAAATTTGCCTTTTTGCAAAGAATTGGATCCAGAATAAGAAATGCTTTGATGCATTTTTTCTTGATTCCATTACATTCAATTTTTTCAAACCGTGTCTGAAACCTGAAGTACTGTAAATATTACAGAGAATACATGTAAACCAAAATACAGTAAAATCTATTGGAGTATAAGAAATTAAGAAAAAAAAAAAAAATAAATTATATTACAGTAAAGTATAAGCAATCACTGCTTCCCTGATTTCACACAGCCTTATGGCATTGTTTGCCACAACCATGTTTACAACGGCCACCTCCTGCTAAGCACTAAAAATGTTCCCTCTACCACCAGAGAATGGATGCACCTTTTTATAAGGCCTGCAGACTGATTGCTAATTGAAGATTTGTGTGAAGGAGTGTCAAACAGGTGCTTTAGTGATTTCATGCTAATCTAGGTAGTTTCTAATAGTTAGGAATAGATGGTTTCTGTTTGGTTACCATAGCTAAAACAATGCAGTTTGGACTGCTTGAATGACATCCGTGTTAACTGTTTTGTAAAAGGGTGGGGAAAATGTGTCAATCCAATGAGAAAGGGTTAACACATTTGCAAGACGTCTTCTGCTCTGCTGAGATAGTGATGATGAAAACTGAGTGGATCCTAGTTTCTTTAACCATGTCAAAGCACTCAAGAAAAACTGTAAAACAATCTTCATTTAAACAATCAAACTGCTATTTGTTTCTGCATATTTCAGGCTCTGTGCACTTCTAAACATTCATATTTATAAATCCGACATTTAGACACATTCATTTATTTTTAATTAAGTTCATTGCTTAAGCCTAATAAAAAGTGAATTCACTGTCATTGAAATTATCTGTGCATAGCACTGCATTACACAAATGGAAAACACTTCTTTTCACTCCCTTTTGTGCTAATTGAAAGGGTTTCCTAGTTGTTTTGTGTGTTTTGCTACCTTGAATGAACCAAATATGTCTGCACTAATTTGAGAGTCATGTGTTTGCTATGCGACAACAACAGCTTGCTTATTTTCATTAGCTTCTTTCACATACCGGCAGGATAAAAAAAGTGCGCCAATGATAGCAGCTCTGGAATGCAGCTTGTTTGAGGTAAGGGAAACTGTAAACCAAAGGACAGTTACGGAGGATATTGGAAATCCACTTAGAATCAAGCTAAATAAATCAAATACCAGAGAGGTTTTGCCAGTTACGATTATTTTGAGTAATTCTAGCTCTAATTGAATTTGAATAGGCCGACTGCAAGAGGCTTCACTGCGGAATGAGTTAATTAGTTTTGAGTTGCCAGTAAACGGAGGAAATGCAAACCCAAAACACACCTTGTTTATTGTCTTGGCTCATCGTCTGTGAAACATTAGCATAAATGTTATTTTCCATTCCTTTCTTAAACCGATCTACGCCTAACAGCCTGTCTTATTGTCTTTCAGGGTCTCAGAAGGGAAAACGCTTTGATTTGAATCACATATAAATAAATTAAACTGTTTCAGGTATAACCATAGCTAAAGTTTTTGAGTTATTGTTTACTCTTATATATTGCTCATAATTAGAAATGTGAAACTCCTAACTTAAATTTTGATTTAAGTTAGGAGTTAGGAGCATGATTTATTTAGCCTCCCTGCTAAATAAATCATGCAGCTTCACTGTAAAGTTTTAAATAAAAAGATTATTGGAGTATGTTTTACAAGAAAATACTATTTTAACCTTTCTTCTTTATAATTTCATGTTTAATTCAATGTATTAAACACACACATTGACTTCTGCTAAGGCGAAATAAAGCAAATGATTTGAGTTCTTACTGACTTGAACCAGTAAGAAATCCAACAGCAACATGTTAAAATGCTGAGAACACTCTGAAGAAATCTGAACAACTGTTTAACTAAACCATAGATCCACTTTGACCTCAGCTATCCTGTCATCTTTGACAGAAAGACTTGTGTTTTGGAGAGATCACTGTGTGTCTTTTATCTCCGGATTTTAGTCTTATTGAATCTATCAAGCAGGAAGGAGTATTAATAATGCATTTAGCTTTGGGGAGCCTACGGGCCTGTCACTCTATGACAAATGAGGACTGTTCACCCGTGACACGTGAAGATGCAGATAATATAATGCAAGTTACTGCTAAAAGCATGTTGAGCTCCTTTTACTATTTATCTCCTGTCATCAGGCTCATTCTGTGGAAAGAGAAATCACGTCATAGCCGAAGGAATCCAATTGATGTGGAATTTGTAAAAAAAAAAGTATAAAAAAATACGATAATGTGACTGATGTACCTATAATAACCATAAAAAAGGAATATAATATGAAAGTGTGATACTCCGTGACTTTTCATGCATAAATGCTTACTTGAGTGTGACCAATGGCTTCATAAACATCCTCCTCCGAGGAAGATTTGAGGCGCTTTTTTATGAAATTTCTTGTGGATTTGATATCAAGTGACCAAAGCAAAATGAAGATCATTTCCACACAGTGAAAGCGCTTGCTTCGCACTGTCATCTTTCAGGAAAATTGATGAAACAACGCTAAACTCAAGTTTTTTCAAGCGAAAATCGGTTCTTTCAATAGCTAAAGTCTATTGCTCTTTTGCCCGTGAGACTGAATGGGTTGTTTTAAAATCACTGCTGGAGAATTGAGGGGAGGGCACTCTTAAGATCACAGACCACTCTCGCTCGCTCTCGCGGGCAGCACGCTGTACGTGGGTTGTATTTAAAGATGGCTCATAAAGTGTTGAAACTGTGATAATGGAAACTGCCTCTGGGTGGCATTTTGACAAACAAGTGTTATTAAAGAAATGGTTTTATCAATGTGTTTACCACTTACAGTCCTCAGCCTCATAACTGCATGTTGAGGTGACTCAAGTGCTAAATGCGTTTGCTTTCTTCTCCTCCTCTCTCGTTCTTTTTCTTCTTACAGACTAGATATGAAAGGGTCATCCTCGCCCCTCAAAATTATTTTTAGTCTCTATTCTTAGACAACAGGCTCATGTTTTGAACTTCAGGGGAGAACTTTTCTGTCTCTAGCAAAGTCCATGGCATCATTGCCAGGTAGGACAGTCTGAATTTCCTTGTGTATTGTCTTGTTTTAAGAAACAGTTTATTTACCATTCCAGAGCCGTATGAATTTTTTACTTCTTTGGAGCATTAAGAAAATGTGAAGATGGCTACATGCCCTTGTTAATGTATTTACAATGACTCACATCTCTGAAGTAAAAAGAGATGCAGAAGCATCACAGATGTGCATTATATGTCTTCTGAAACTATGCTGTATGAATGAGAAGCATACATACACTACCAGTCAAAGATTTGGAAACACTTCCCCATTAAAGAGAATGGGGAAGTGTGTTCAAGCCTTTGGCTATTAATGTATACAGTTGAAGTCAAAAGTTTACATACACCTAGCAGAATCTGCAAAATGTTAATTATTTTACCAAAATAAGAGGGATCATATTAATGCATGTTATTTTTTATTTAGTACCTGAATAGGATATTTCACATAAAAGACATTAACATATAGCCCAGAAGAATAAAAATAGTTACATTTATAAAAATGACCCTTTTCAAACGTTTACATATCATGAATGATTCATAGCTGTTTTGTTCATGAGTCCCTTGTTTGTCCTGAACAGTAAAACTGCCTGCTGTTCTTCAGAAAAGTCCGTCAGGTCCCACAGATTCTTTGGTTTTCCAGCATTTTTGTGGATTTGAACCCTTTCCAGCAATATGTGATTATATGATTTTGAGATCCATCTTTTCACACTGAGGACAACTGAGGGACTCATATGCAACTATTACAGAAGGTTCAACTGCTCACTGATGCTCCAGATGGAAAAACTATCCATTAAGAGCCAGGGGTGAAAACTTTTGAATGGAATGAGTACATTTTTCTTATTTTGCTTAAATATCATATTTTTTTTATTTAGTACTGCCCTTCAAAAGCTACAGAAGATACTTATATGTTCCCCAGAAGACAAAATAAGTTACATTTACTCTGATCTTCAATTTCAAAAAGTTTTTACCCCCCAGCTCTTAATGTATCGTTTCTCCTTCTGAAGCATCAGTGAGCATTTGAACCTTTCTGTAATAGTTGCAAATGGGTCCCTCAGCTGTCCTCAGTGTGAAAAGATGGGTCTCAAAATCATACAGGCATTGTTGGAAAGGGTTCAAATACACAAAAGTGCTGAAAAACCAAAGAAACTGTGGGAAGGATTTCTGAAGAACAGCAGGCAGTTTAACTGTTCAGGACCAAAAAAAAAAAAAAAAAAAAAAAGCTGTGGATCATTCAAGTAACAACACAGTATTAAGAATCAAGTGTATGCAATTTTTCAGGGTCATTTTTATAAATTTAACTTATTTACTCTTGTGGGATAATATCAGTACTAAATAAAAAATAACATGCATTTTGTATGATCCTTTTATTTTCGGTAAAATAATTAACATTTTGCAGATTCTGCAAGGTGTATGCAAACTTTTGACTTCAACTGTACATAAATAGGCCTACTCACTAAAAAATCCTCTCCAGTGATTTGCGTCTGGATCATTACATCAGTGATTTTAACTAGAACAGTCCTATTCATGAACAAAAAGTCTAGGTTGGATTGTGTATTGAACCAACTGAGTACACAAATATTTAATAAGGTCTTAAAGGTATGTCATTGGTTCCATTAAGATTTTTCTCAGGGAGTAGGGAGCAATGAACACTGTGTAGGGACCCTAGTCTTTCGGTTTCTGAGGTCATACTTGCACCATGGTGGTGTTTTTGATTTGCGGTGAATCGAGTATTTTAATTCAATTCACTGATTTCCTCAGTAAGCATTTCTCTGATGAGCGACCACCAATGTCTGTTTAAGTGATTCAAAAATGAACGGAATGATATGTTCAAAAGCACATTCAAAAGCATGACTAAGTTATCTATACTTTTGTCAAGGAGAGCTGGAAATCATCAAAGACTATAGAATACCTTGACTTTGGAATCATTTATAGGTATCACAATTTTATGTTTACTTTCCGTCTCTCATACAAAAACTGTGGCTTCAGAAGACATGGAATATTTTTTTAACCTTACAGACTTCCGTTCATTGTAATTAGGCAGAAAAGAGCATGGAAAACAATCCTCGCATTCCTCCATTTGCAGTCAGTGGGAGATCGAGAGTCATTCAGATTTAAAACGACATGAAGGTGAGTATCAGATCAATACTATTCATGAATAAATGTCTGTTTGATTCAATTAATCATTTACTAAACAAATCTTCACATTTTCTTCATTTGTGTTTGCAGAAAACCAAAAGTCATACAGGTTTAAAACGATGTGAATGTGAGTAAATGATGACAGAATTGTTTATTCGTGAACTATTCCTTTAATGAAGACAAGCGTATTATTTATGTGTTGCCCATTTCCTTTGCTGCCATGTGAGGCCTGTGATCATTAGCTGTTTTGAAATGACAGGAAGTCTCTGTTGGGAGTTGGACATTTGGGGTCTCTGATGGTTTCCTTGCTACCAGTGTGTCTTGTCAGTGCAGTGAGTGACGGTTTGTTTTGACATGTCTCCTGTGAAAGGGCCATGGCATATCGATATGTCGCATTTCAGCCTTGGCCTGATGGAATGACAGCCTTGCTATTTCTGTGCATGCGTGTGTGAGAAAGATGGTTCTGATGTGGATGGGGTGATGGTTGCTCAGTCAATAGTGACTGACAGACTCACTGCCCCCAAGGAGAAGAGCGACCGCACAACGTTTGACCGTACCTGCTGCTAGTTAGTCCAAAAAATAGACTGTCCTCTTTCAGCCGAGGTCAAGGACCAGTGGTTAAAAGCACAGGGCAGAGTTGATACCCAGTCTGCATTATAATGGCTTCCAAATATTTTACATGTACATCACATACATGGATTTGACGGAATCAAACACATGACCTTGGTGTTGGCATCCTCTATGGTTTGAGTCATCGGAATGTTTTAAATTCATGATATAATTGAACATATAAATTGCATTTATATCTGAAATATGTTTTATGGGCAAAAGGCGCTTTTAGAGTTATGCGGGCATTGCATGCAATACCCTTATAAGAATATATTTGTGAACCTGGACTACAAAACCAGTAGTATTTGTACAGTAGCAATAGGCAACAATAATTGTATGGTTCAAAATTATTGTTATCATGTTCATTAAGATATTTTGTAAATTTCCTACCATAAATATATAAAAACTTAATTTTTTAATAGTAATATGCATTGCTAAGAACTTCATTTGGACAACTTTAAAGGCAATTTTTTTGCACCCTCAGATTCCAGATTTTCAAATAGTTGTATCTCAGCCAAATATTGTCAAAAAGCTATGTTTGTAGTAAACAAATCCATCATTAAAACTTTTTTAACTTAAAACTGTTGCTTCCACTAAAATACAATCCATCTATAATATTGGTTTCTCCAGTGAAAAGGTCACCTTGTCTGTATCACGAGAGAAATATGCACAAACTTTTGATGAGAGGACAACAGAGGATGAACTTTTTCAGCATTTTTATGAATTATGGACTCATATTTTGTGCATAAGCGATGGTTTAAACTTCATGACGGATTTGTTT